>NC_139939.1:52987065-53002065 GCF_963454915.1 Gymnoscopelus microlampas | reverse complement strand
GACGCTTGAAAAAATGTTTTATGACACAGAGGATATGCACGTGAAAGCATAAGGATGCACCATGTTCAACAGCATGCATAATGCTCAATTTATAGTCCGTCATACAATTCTCAAAAATAGCTAGCAGCACTGGAAAGTAATTCTTTTGACGATAATGTTGTCAAGCACAATTATTTGACAGAAAAATCATGAGCATGGAAAAATAAATATCAAACAAGCCTAACACAAGCGAGTGTACACGCAGACTCACACATACACACACAAACATACACGTGCGCGCACACACACACACACACACACACACACACACACACATTTCTGTGTGCGTGTGCTTGAGTGCGCACGTGAAACGGGGGTGTTTTTTGACAAGTCCTTAACAAAAGATGGCTGGGAGCGTCACGCACCCAGCGCTTCTATCCCAATGTGTCAATTCCATAAATAGAAGCTCTAATGAACAGAGAGAGAGAGAGAGAGAGCGTGTGCACGGGCATGTGTAGTGTGCACGTGTGATCTCTGTGACTTTCTCTGTACTACACCTTTATTTACTGACAGTGGATTACTGTTTGAACTGACTCGGAGAGGCTTTACATAATTACAGCTACACACACACACACACACACACACACACACACACACACACACACAAACGCACACACACACGTCAAGTAGAAGTCAAATAGAGATGGGGGGCACTGTGAAGGTCTCAGCAATCACTGACAGGTTCGCCTCGTCTCTTTTCCATTTGACGTTCATTAGATGTCCACCTCCCTCGCCTCCTTCCTCTGGATCTGCTTTATCCTTTGTCTTTCCTTGCACCAGTCTCACCGTGGCAGTGGTGTAAAGTAACTATTACTCAAGTACTGTACTTAAGTACAACTAGACCATACCCGGTCGGCGCAGCGCATCCGTGGGGGGATATGCGCACATGATCTGGCAACCCGGGAGGCAGTTCGTCCCAAAGCTGGGCAGCCCCGTAACCATGGCGACAGTGTTTAACACAAAAACGCTAATAAGATGCTGAGATTTGATGAAATTGAAAAACGGGCTTCACAGTTAAGTTCAGATGGCAATGGTCAATGGTGTGCAAAATCAGAGCAATTGGTCCAGCCACTGAGGAGAACCGGGTGTCTTCATCACCTACTCACTCACCACTACGCGCCTTACTAGAATAATAGTATGATATTAAGGTCTTTTTTACTTTACTGGAGTATTTCCAATCTTCCGTACTTCTACTCCACTACATCTCAAAGGCAAATATTGCGCTTTTACTCCACTACTCCGCGATGCGACGTATTGTGAGCTTGTAGATCTGCTATATTCAAAAGATTTGAAAACTTGACATTCTGCATAAGGAGTACTTTCTACTTTCGATAGACTTTTGACTTTAAGTTCATTTTGATAACAATACTTTTGAACTATTACTCAAGTACATTTTGAATTCCGGACTTTTACTTGCAACAGAGTATTTCTACATTGTATTGATACCTTCACTAAAGTACAAAATGTGAGTACTCCCACCGCTGCTTCGTGGGCCACACCCTCTGCCTAATTATCAAGGCCTCTATTTCTGTCTGACTGTCTGTCTGTTTGTCTCTCTCTTTCTCCATCTGCCTCTCTCTTGTGCGTGCGTACATATTGCCTATACAATATACAGATATGAACGCAAATCACAGAGACAGATGTTGGGCTGTATGGCAAGGAGGTGATAACACACAGAATCATTAAAACGATGAGTACCACAGCGCTTACCTCAACCTTCAAAACCACATTCACAGTGTGCCTGTGTGTGTGTGTGTGTGTGTGTGTGTGTGTGTGTGTGTGTGTGTGTGTGTGTGTGTGTGTGTGTGTGTGTGTGTGTGTGTGTGTGTGTGTGCGCGCGCGTGCGTGCGTGTGCGTGCGCGTGCGTGTACGATTGCATCATGTAAATTCCGTCTGCCACAGTTGATATGAAACATCAATGTGACTGAAGGTGATCATTAGAGATTCATTCCCTCTTAAAACCCCCTCCTCAAAACACAGAACTTTTTTTCTCCTCCCCACACACCCTCTCCTCTCCTATCTTCTCTTTTAAACTACTCTCTTTTCGGTCCCTCTCCTTTCCTGCTGCATCTCTGTCTCAGACATATTCAACTACTGGGCTGTTCAGATGAACAAACATTCCAACGTACGTTATTCTGCCATATCTACTGTGTTGCCTTCATGCTGTGAAACTCTCACACACACACACACACACACACACACACACACACACACACACACACACACACACACACACACACACACACACACACACACACACAGTCCTCAATGGGACCGGTGCTCTAGAGTAAGTTGGCAGAAATCCATCTCAGAATACATTAAAAAAACCTCAACTCTCTGATGTCTCTTTTTTCTCTCATCCTCCTCCTCCTAATTGTGTTCCCTCCATATACTCCCTGTCCCTCCTTTTCCCCCCTCTCTCATTGTTCTCTCTGTCCCTGTCCTCCTTTCCCCCCTCTCGTATTGTTCTCTCTCACTCGCTCTCTCTCTCTCTCTTCTATAACTCTCTCTTTCTTTCTCTCTCTTCTCTCCCTCTCGGCCTTATTGCCTTCTTTCTTTCTTTCCTTTCATTTGCTCTCATTTATCAGGGGATTGGTGGATCTCTGGGAGCGTGTCAGTCACACAGACGAGCACAATCCATCCATCTTGACGTATCTCAGCCCCATGTGAACTTTCTGCCAATTAGGTCCACAAATAGGTGGAACACGCTACAACGCGTGCGCACATGCACACAAACGCACTCACGCACGCACGCACACACACACGCACGCCACACACACACACATTAAATTACATACATGCATGTATGCACCCACAGGTAAAATCCTAACGTGTGCACGGAAATGCAACACACACGCACGCACGCACGCACACACACACACACACACACACACACACACACACACACACACACACACACACACACACACACACACACACACACACACACACACACACACACACACACACACACACACACACACACACACACACACACACACACACACACACACACACACAGTGTGTTGTCAGTCACACCGGCACACAGACTGTGCAGCCAGCTTCCTGTCCGATCGGCGTATCGTTCCATCTCTCATGTCCGTACACCGGGGTTTTAATTATAGAAGCACAGAGGAGCCTCATTAAAGACACACAGAGAGGCAGCATAGAGACACAGAGGCAGCACAGAGACACAAGACACACCATGGGGGATAAAAGATACACTCCCTTTTCAGCCTGATGTAACGACTTCCAACATGGTAGCTGCTTGTAGCCACAAACCAATCAAAACTTTCTCTCATCAATTCCACACTTAAAAAATAGAGCAACTGCAACACTGCTGTGTCTTATAGTGTTTGAGAATGCACTGTTAATAAACATGGAGTGGAACCGTTAATAGAGAAGAAACAACCGCTAATAGAGAAGAAACAAAGCCCATCATTTCAGTTGTAGAGATTAAACTGTTGGCTCTCTGTCTTGACCTCAGACGAAGCTTATCAATCTTCCGCGCCAGTGCTCCGGAACTCAGGAGTCACGACCCCTCATGAGATTAAGTGAGGTAAAAAGAAAAAGAAAAAAGAAAATCAATTCCTGAGCCGCAAATGTCTTAGCATGTTTCTATCTTAGGAAATGATTAATATTTGCTGGTCCTCGACTCCCACCAGCAATTAATGAAATGAAAAAGACCGAGAGAGAGAGCTGTCACTGATCCCCCCTTTAAGCTCATGTGTGCTGTTCCTTGAAGCTCAGCGAATCATGATGCAGCAAAATGGTGTAACACCTCCAGCAAATTAAACAGTGCAGATACTGGATGTGGATTCTGTGATCCTGAGATGGATCATACAAATGAGGACTGATTGGTTCAGCTGGCTGCTACAACGCAAGCACGCACGCACGCACGCACGCACGCCCGCCCGCCCGCCCGCCCGCACGCACGCACGCACGCACGCACGCACGCAAAATACCTCCAATTAGATGCACCACAAAATAACTGGGATGGGACCTGGAGCAAGCGTGTGTGTGTGTGTGCACGCACACACACACGCTTTCTCTCTCTCGCTCTCTCTCAGAGACATGGGAGGCTCTCATTTAAGAGTCAGTGATGTGGAAAGGAAACATCTGGTGGGGAGAGAAAAATACTACATCCACCCACCCACACACACACACACACACACACACACACACACACACACACACACACACACACACACACACACACACACACACACACACACACACACACACACACACACACACACACACACACACACACACACACACACACGGTTGGATCACACATCTTCTCTCCAAGTCCTCGGTACAGACATCATGGCTTGTGTCTCATGGTTCCATATGTCAGGCAGTAGGTGTGTGTGTGTGCTTATTCCATATTTTTAACTTCCCCTTCATTGTTTTACACTCAGCCTGCTCTCTCTCTCTCTGTCTCCGTCTCAGAGAGAGAGAGAGAGAGAGAGAGAGAGAGAGAGAGAGAGAGAGAGAGAGAGAGAGAGAGAGAGAGAGAGAGAGTCTTTACCAGCAGGTGTCATGTGACTCTACCCCATAAGGATAATCTGTGATGGTCTGCTATTCAAGGAGAATTGAAAAGTTGAAGTTAACTTGGTGACACATTGCAGCAGGCAAGTTGACTACCAATTCCTTGCCATCATAACAGTAACTCAACAGTAACAGAACAAAACAGGTAACAGCGTATTAAGGTGAACGAGATATAAAGCCCCAAACATTCAGGCCATTTGTTGGATGGAGCAGTTCACTCATCCGCCCTCCTGACATTAATTCTGTTCATTTTGCCAGGCGACAACTGCATGGTGGAGTAGATATGCTTTAGGAAACTATAAACAGGAACTGATCGCATCTGTGATAAAGTGGAAAGAAGCTCAGCGCTAATGCAACAAGGCGTAATGATCAGCAGCTTGGTGGTTTACTGTACATGCACGTATATCTGCAAACACGCATGTGACGTTTATTACATTATGGCCGATAAATGTATTCTTTGGTCGATAAAATATAATCTTGCCGGTCACGGTGGCCGGCCCAAATATTGCCTAGCGGAAAGTCTCACCCATACTGTATATAGAGGCATGACATGTCACTATGACTCAGACATAACCATAAACAAACCCGATACGGCTATATATGGGCCTATATGGAGATCCGGTTGTCCGGAGCCACAGATCCGACATTTATGCCCATAGTCATGCGCATATGAGACCGACCTACTTCAAACTCAGCGCGGGCGCATCGGCGAGGACTCGAGGGAGTGCAGTGCCCGGTAGTTAGGATATGCCATTGTCCAGAACTGTCAATCCGACTGATATGTCCATATATAGGCATATTAGGATATCCGGTTGTCCAGAACTGCCGATCCAACTGATATGCCCATATATAGGCATGCATATATGGCCATATACTGATGACATCAGGGATCTCCATATTTGGGCACAAAAGGGACAAGGCCTGACAGATAACTATATATACAGTATGGGCATAAAAGGGACATGGGCAGACAGATACAGCCCGAACCTCTAGTAACTAACACCCTTGGGAGCAATCCACACTGGCAGCTGTAACTAGGTGCTGCTGTGTGTGTGTGTGTGTGTGTGTGTGTGTGTGTGTGTGTGTGTGTGTGTGTGTGTGTGTGTGTGTGTGTGTGTGTGTGTGTGTGTGTGTGTGTGTGTGTGTGTGTGTGTGTGTGTGTGTGTGTGTGTGTGTGTGTGTGTGTGTGTGTGTGTGCGTGCGTGCGTGCGCGTGTGTGTGTGTGCGTGCGTGCGTGCGTGTGTGTGTGACAATAGATACCAAAGGATACAACCCTGTAAAGAGAATCTAATTAAAACTCGCCACAAGGGACACATCTCTCTCTCTCTCCCTCTCTCTTAAACACAATGAACACTCCAACTGAAGGATTGTTCAACAGCTGACTTAATCCTGTCGCGTTCGAGCCGCAGAGGAAGATAAAGATATATAGAAAGAGAGATGAAAATTGAGACACAGAGAGAGGTTTCTGATCCCCGTGAGCAGGGAACAAAATCAACACGAACCAACCGCCAATGGCGTGTAAGATTTCCTCTTTGGCTTGTAAATTACGGAGATTACCCAGACATTCTGGAGTGTAAAATAAAGATTAGGAGCCAGCTTCCTGAATTCCTTTATTTTCATATACAAGAAACAGTTGTCTGTTTGTAATTCTGCCTAAAGAGATACTTCTTAAAGAGGTGCAGGCACTTATAGTGTATAAGTGCGTGTGGGTGTCCATTTGTAGCATGAGATATATGTTGCAATTACATAGCCAAGCAATCAAGCAATCTCACCAGGAGAATGTCCTTAAATGAATGCATCCGGAAATAGTCAGAAAGTGTATTAAATCATCTAAAAGAAGAAGCATTTTCATTGGAGTTGTGTTACCGTCATAATCATAGGGAGTCACATAACATATTTCACACACGCGCGCGCACGCACGCACGCACGCACGCACGCACGCACGCACGCACGCACGCACGCACGCACGCACGCACGCACGCACGCACGCACGCACGCACGCACGCACGCACGCACGCACACACACACACACACACACACACACACACACACACACACACACACACACACACACACACACACACACACACACACACACACATTTTCAATGTAGCCAGGACACACTACATTGTATGGTGATCTTTCACCATACAGTTAAACTATCTGAACAATCTGGGAACCCATCGTCAAATAAAAAGGAAAAACAGCGCCCTCTGCTGTTTTTCACTTGTTCATTTGACACTGGGCGGAGCTGTACGGAGGACGTGCTCAGGGAAACCAGGGTTTTGGTCTGCCTTCAGCTTCCACTTCCGGTGGTGCGACTATGTTTTCATTCCCACTAACAATATTTCTCCACGGAACACTAACACCATTTCTCCCAAAGAACATGGATCGTTTTGGCCCACTTGTTTCTATGATGAAAGAGCAAGTTCAGAATCAGGTTTATTGTCACATCACAGGTTTACAAGGTAAAAAAAATGGGTGAAATTCGTTTTTGTACATCGTTCCCATCGCAACGTTATTTCCATAGAAAGAAGAGGGCGGGTAAAGAAGAGGGGTGGGGGTTAAAAAGTTAAAATGTTAGTAACTTTCCGTGGTTTTGTCGGCGCCGAATGAATTTCGGTTTGTTTCCAGTGGGGAATGAGCCGCACACATGTAAATCCCGCCCACTACATTTGATTGGGTAAAGCGTGGCCTGCTTCCTGATCTGATGGCACGGCCACTTGTAGCCAATGTGCATGGGTTGTCAACACGGCTACCGACAGATTCAAGCGCATCGCTGAATCTGTTCTTGAGAGATTACTATCTGAATAAAGCATGAAAATGCAACCAATACATTTAAAAGAAAGGAAATCTTTAGTCTTGGCTCAAAGGTGTGTATCAACACGATCACTGTCACTGTAGGCCATATTGCATTATCATCAATGATCTATTTTGTTAATACATGATCTGGGTCGTGTTTTGACAATGGAAACACAAACGTCTAGACGTCATTCAGTGTATGCTTCTGACTATTACAGTACCCCCAACTCTAAACACATGTCAGCAAGAGAGAAGGACTGCAAAGAATGAAATGAGTGTAAAGACTTTAAAAACATCATGAAAGCTATGAGTGTGATTATTTCAGGAGACATTGGACAATGTCAGAAATAATGAAAACATTGGGTGTAACAGTAGGACCACACAGTCAAAAACCGATCTGCATGTTAACACATTGGAAATTCTTTTTCACATACAGTGTGAATGAGTTCTATCAATTTACAAACATATATATTTGCTATCTATGGCATTTGATAGGTCTATTGTATTGTTGCATAAGCCTAATTCATATAACTATGTATTATTATAAGGTATTGGATAACTAATCCTACTGTCAAGCTGTCACCTTTTTCCCAGAAACCAGGCCTGCATGTGTTTTGAGCTCAAAAGAAACGCATGTCCGCCAAGGTCACTGACTATCTCTTCAGGAACCCAATGCAGCTCATTGGGTTTAACTTGACCATCTAGGACGACCTAAGAAGAACTGAGACTACTGAGAAGATGACGTAAGCCATTAATGTAAACAAATTATGTCATTGTTCATGGCGCCAGGGTATGTTGCCTTGATTACCATTTATTGAAGAATGGTTTAAAACTGTCTTCCATTCTGTACCACCTCAGAGAGACCACATAGCCTAGGAGAACACTTTGATGATATTTTAACATCGGCACTGTAACCTGTCTGTTCTCTCGAATAATGACTTATTTCTATAAAAAACAATGGCTGTCTGTGTCTTAATGCTTCGTAAAATTTCTCTGAACTTCATGATAATAAGATTCTTATTATAATAAGGTAAATCCTACTTTATCAGCATTATTGATATTTTTTTTGCTTTATTAGATAAAGTAGTAGAGTGGCTGAATCATCAGACACCCCTGGACGTCAGTGTTAGTGAAAGAGGAATTTCAGAGGGTTTAGGGTGTGTTACAGTACCTGAGATGCTCAGGTAGACAGAGGGACTGGTCTTGTTCTCCCCCGCCAGTTCATTCACGGCCTCCACATAGTAACGGCCCACATCCGCCGTCGTGCTCGCCATCACAACCAGTTGATTGTCCAAGGTGATCGCCCTGTGCATGGGACACAAATCGACAAACGCACAGAAAGAAAGAAAGAGGGGATTACACATCGGGAGCAACACAACAACACTAGCATTCTCGTGGCGTTGTCCTCTCTCAGCATGGGTGCTCTCTCCCTAATTAAAGCTCAGACAAGCAAGGAGTGTTTGTTTTGAAGCTCAATGTTTAGCATGCATAGGACGGAAAAAGGAGAGGAGGAAAGGAGAGAAAAAGAGGATTCAGAGAGCTTAAGCAAATCTCTCTGGCTGTCTCGGATTGATATGGGGTTCGTTTGTTGCGTTCCCGCTTTCTCTTGGCCATTCTCCGTCTTTCACTACGGTTCTGTTGTTCTTTTGTTCGGCTCATGACATTGATCCATGCCACCCCCATTTCTGTACGTGTGGCGGCAGCAATCAGTACACTACAGGAATGCGCCTGAGGGTAGGTATATAGGCGCGAGAGCCAACGGCGGTGATCAGAATGAACACGCTGAGCAGGCCCAGATTAACACAGTGTGGTGCCCCAGATGTGCGCCCCCCCCCCGCCTCCTACCACAAAAAAAGTGAAATTTACTATAAATACACATTTAAGCCTATATTATAGCTAAAGTACAGGCTCACCACACACATGATAGGCCTACCATAGATAGCCATGCGCATACAAATGCCATATAGGCCCTTGACACTGATGCTAAAATTGGGATCCAACTCACACCCAATGCAACAGATTATCTCCATCATAAATGGCCTGTATTGGGACTACATGCAAAACTATTATAGAGTATATCTAAACACCACATTTTCTCTCTCTCTCTCTCTCTCTCTCAAGCTCTCCAGGCCTCTGTGGTGCTGAAACATCATTCAGAAGTATGCAGGTTACTGAGTGACGCACATCAACATAAGCCTTACCTTTAGAAAGAATAACCTCATTCTTGACTTTGCACATGCAAAGTCACTAATTAGATACTCATGAAATAACCTGTAATGAGTGGGGCTGCAGTTCCCACTTCCTCATCGACCTGACGACAATCTCCCAGTTTATGACACCAAACAAAAAAGCTTGTGATCAAGGGTGCATTTTTAATTGTGGCAAACATCAAACACATAATCACAGAGTGCTAACAGAACTGTTACTTTTCAGAATTCAAAGGAACACACTCACACAGCTACAGACAAAAAAAGAAACAACACAACAACACAAACCACAGTCCCTAGATGTCTATTCCTAGCCAGGCATATTTCCATGGCATTCAACCAGAATAATGTCTCTCTGCCCCAAGATGCCGACAGGCAGTAAACCTGATTTGATGTTTTTGCTTCTCTAGTGCTTCTGTTGTGTGCGAATGGAACTCAACATAACTACACTGGAAATCAATACACAGCCACAGGGGAATACATCAAATTTAACTGAGATTACTGTCATGATTTAGACACTCAGTGAGCGTCAAAGTGCATGATGTTGAAGATGTGCCTGGACATGTGTGTGTTTTCACAGCCAATTGCTCCGCAACATTAAAACCTTTTGACTCTGCTTCGTGTCATGTAGATAAGCTCTCTCCTACCCCCCCCCCCCCCCCCCCCTATTGTTGACGTGTCTACTTCATATTTAGGCGTATTTGCCGATTTGCGCTGACGTCAGGCATGTCCAGTCTACATATGGTCATTCTGTGCGCCCGCCACAGACACTGCCCGCCTGCCACAACTTGAACGTCTTATATATACTGTATAATGTATATTAGGCCGAAAATGTTTGGGTGCACCAAAAATTGTGTGCTGCTGCAAACAATTTAGGCGCACCAGTGCAACAAAATGTAAAAAGTTAGTCCGGAGCCCTGAGGAGAGCAAAGAAAAAATCTCTAAGTGGATTTGAGGGGGCTCTTTTCTCTCTCTTTCCGCACGCACGCACGCACACACACACACACACACACACACACACGCACATTTTACTCAGTGTGATTTCCCCGGAGTATGTCCACGAGCCAGTGCTATACCTCAACCTTAACGCTGACACTCACTCCCAATACCAACTTCAAGCGTGTGTGTGTGTGTGTGTGTGTGTGTGTGTGTGTGTGTGTGCGTGTGTGTGCGCGCACACATGCATGCGTGCATGTGGCTGGAGGTGCAACACAGTGGTTCACTCTCTCTTCCATTACCACAGGGATGGGACATGGTTAAATCAACTGCGAGCAGCATGATGAAATTAGGCAAAGGGGTGCGAGATTTCGATTGGCTTATCGAGTTATTAACATTTAAAGTCCAATCCACGCTCTGCTGGAAAAAGTTAAACAGACCCATTTTTTTTACGATGGGGTAGGAAATGTTACAAAAACATTTTTTTCATAATTTCTCATCTGTCAATTAATTTTTATTCAGAATGTATGCATATATAATTATTATTTGTTGAGGGAGGTACATAATTGCGTGGTTCGAGGCCATGCCGGCAGCAGATTTCGAACGCTATTCATTTAGGGATCACCGTTGGTTCTAACGAGCGACTATATCCCTCTGATTAGCTGATTAGTGGCACAAACACACACACGCGCATGCACACACACACTTCATTTACAGGGTTCATTCAGTCTCACATGGGTGGGGGGGTGACTCATTATGACATGAATTCAATATGTGACTTTCTGCTCCCCTTTTAGTTATACACTTAATTAAACAAGATAGATCTTCTCAGGATTTTAATTAGAGTGTGTGTGCGTGTGTGTGTGTGTGTGTGTGTGTGTGTGTGTGTGTGTGTGTGTGTGTGTGTGTGTGTGTGTGTGTGTGTGTGTGTGTGTGTGTGTGTGTGTGTGCGTGCGTGTGCGTGTGTGTGTGCGTGCAAGTAGTTTTTCCCAGGGCTGAAGAAGAGGAATTAAAATAACAATAATCTAGTATACCCGATTTATTTTTCTCTGTCTCTCCATCCGCTGATAAAACAGCCTCTCACTCTCCTCATCACAATCCCATTTCCTCCTCCTATCACTCCCATTACTTTTAACTGCCTGTAGGTTGTTTTCCGTTTCCAACAACCCTCTCAGTATTCTCTCTCTCTCTGTGTCTGTCTGTCTCTCTACTAACCCCCCAACACACACTTTATTTGACCCAACTGGCATTCTTTATGCCTCTGCACCAAAGCAGCTTGGTCTTAGCTTAAGTGGCAAGCCCCAATACTCCTTTATGAACACTATGAACATGAACACACACACACACACACACACACACACACACACACACCAGAAGATATGACTGAGCCAACGAATGGATGAGTGAATCTGCAAGCAAGTGTGTTTTTAAGCACCTGTGTGTGTGTGTGTGTGTGTGTGTGTGTGTGTGTGTGTGTGTGTGTGTGTGTGTGTGTGTGTGTGTGTGTGTGTGTGTGTGTGTGTGTGTGTGTGTGTGTACACACATGTGTGACAGGTCAGGGAATTGTCTCTCCTACCAACAGAGGCCATGTGGAGCCTGTCTAACCCTCTGCTTCTATGTGTGTCAGACAGACAGCGCGCAAACCTCCTTGAACCATGCTGTCTGTCTGCACAACACTGCTGCATTAGGATGGACAGGCGGGGGCGCTGCTGAGCCTGTAAACCAAGGACAGGCTGCCGTGACTCAGAGGAAGACGTAGTAACATGGAAACGTCAGTCAGTCTCTGTATCCTTAGCACCTTAATAAATACAGTATAGGCTTAGAGTTGTGTGTGTTCGTGTGTGTCTGCAGGGCTTCATACAGTAGAAAATATGGATTGGGGAAACTGTTAACACGGGTATTAAGAGTTTCCCACTACATTTTACACACTTAGCAGACACTTTAATCCACAGCGACTTGCAAAGTGGAACCAAAAGGATAAGTGGTTGAGTATTTAGAGTGCAGAGAAAACACGTATGTGCTACAAAGTAACTACGCCATTCTTAAAGCCCTGCAACCTCACTAGTGGGGAAAATAATCAATGGAAATGTTTAAGTTGTTATTAGTGGCAGAATTGGGCGCACACGCACGCATGCACACGCACACACCAAAATCAGTAAGGTTCATTCTGCAATCTTCCTATTAGATTATGAGATATCTATCGTGCAAAGTCACAATTTTTAAGCAAGCCGGCACTCTTCCTCTCTCTCCCCACAAAAAAGTACAAATGATGGCGACTGCACAAAAAACTAATTGCCACCACTTCTTTACACCTGTAAAGACTTGTGCCAATGAAATGTATTCTGATTCTAAAATGTATTTTAAAAACAGCTTACTAGTGTCAAAGTAGTGCCAAGTATGCAACAAGGGATATCAACATCTAGTCCTACACCACAGAACCTCTGCTCACATGGATTTGATTTGATTTGATTTTGATAAAAGATGTACCAGTAAAATCACAATATAACTTAAACCCAGGATAACACATTAAAGCGTAATGAAACACTGTTGTCCTGAGAAGTTGTATTAAAACGTGTTTTGTTAGTGTCATTCTTCATGTTGGGATATGACAGTATGGAGTTAACCAGGATGAAATGGGGAATTCATCACTATAAAACGTGACATCGTGGGTGGAATTGCTAAACATCTCTGGCAGCCACAGTGGGTGGAGTAGCGTATACACATTATTCCTGTGTATCCTGTACATGTTGTGCAAACAGGACACGCTTAGATTGGTTTTTAGTAAATTGTCCATAATGATCCATAATTTTATAGGGATTAATTAGCCTAAGTGATTCAACTAAGACTGAAAATTGGATGATTAACTGTAGTTCATATTTGACAAGGACTGTTTGGATCACTCAACGACGTGTGCTGTATTTAAATCAGGATGCTGTTCAACACAGGCTGCAGCTGAGCTGATGTTTGTTATTAGTGTTCTCTATTTCTCGGTTTCATTGAAATAAACACATTCCTTTACATTCAAAATTGGTACTATGATGAAATGATTCAATTTCAATTCAACACCCTCAGTAGAATGCAACTGTTCATAGGTTAGCCTACTTGGTTATTGCTACTCTGGGATTAAGGGAGTGAATGTCAATATTTATGAAGCTTTAATGGTAAAACTCAAGCCTCCGTGAGGACCTGAACACTGGATGTCTCATACTGCAACGTTCATACTTTACTGAAGCTCTGCCCTCAATACCGTTTAATGTCCTAATCAATATATCAACAGGATATTCAATGTTAACATGAACAGTAATATACTTTAGCATGTCGTTCTTTTAAATGTTTCATTATGGAGTAACTAGGAACAAATATTGTAAGCATTGCTTTTGTTACCTTATATTGGTAATTTTAAAACAATGTTGTTGTTATCCTTCAATCCAACTGTCAACCAAAGGGACAAACAACAACAATAACCCACAAAACCAGTGTTTTGTTTGTATTTAGGTACACTTGAGATCAAATGTACCAACTTAAGAGTAAACAAAGACATGAACAGATGGGTTGAATAGTGAAAGGTGCTGAATTTTTATCTACTTCAATCCACATCAAGGCCAAACCCTTTCCGATTCCAGAAAAACAAGAAAAGCAAAGTATTCACATCTATTAAAGGCTAGTAGTCTCTCGTGCCAGACAACTCTACCAGAATCTTAATGCTACAGAGACTGCACAAGTTCTGCATAGAAAGCTGTCATCTCATTGCCATTTATCATGATTAGAATCCCATTATCATCTGGGGCTAAGTTTTCTGTGGGTGGCTGGAGTCTTGGCGAGCTTCCACTGCCAACAAGTAAAACACACACACACACACACACACACACACACACACTCACTCACTCACTCGTGTACGTGTCTAACACACATGCACTGTACACATATAGGGGCACACACACAGCTATGTAAGTACACTACACATGCCTAAAAGCTAATATTACTCTGTGTGTGTGCGTGTGTGTGTGTGTGTGTGTTGAGTTGCAGGATGTCGAGTTTGTTTAATGTCCCTTGGCATGGCCAGGAGGACAAACGAGGGAGCCAACACTGTGAAATCCTAGTGTTCATTGAAGTCGGAGCGTGTAAAAAATGGGTAAAGCTATTGACTCTCAGGGTTAAATGAAGACTCAGGAGTGAATGGTAAAGCAGTTGGAGAAAGCTAGTCATGGTTAAAAGGTGAGTGGATGGAGGAATAGAAGAGAAGAAACGGACTTCTCTATTTGTTCAATACATCTCCCATGACAGAGTGAAATACTACACATATTCATAAGGTGCATGACATAAGGAGCATGGTTCATCTTCTCTCTCCCTCTCTCTCTCTCTCTGTTTGTTTACATCTGTGGTTCTCCCTTTTTTCTTTTTTTTTACCTCAGTACCTCCTGTCCTTGATTTATGAATCCAAGTACCCGCTTTACTCAACTAC
>NC_139939.1:52842065-52982065 GCF_963454915.1 Gymnoscopelus microlampas | reverse complement strand
GAGGCTGGAGAAGAAAGTCTCTCATTAGGGAAAGCCATCATCATTTCACATCTTTTCTCTTTTCTAAAAGTTCCAAAATCTTTTTTCTTTTTTACCTTTCAGTTATTATATTGGAGGTATGTGATGGAGGAATAAATAAACCGGGTAATGACTTGGTTTACAGAGTGGCCTTGAATTATTCCAGTATAAAATCTGACAAAGTTATAGCATGTCATTTCTTATTGTACAGTACTAGAAGTTCGGGCCGCTACGCGGCCCGAACGTCTAGCGTGACGCGTCGTTCACTTTGCAGTGCCACCTTACAGGCACCTCACAGTGTGAGAGAGAGTTTTGTGCTCTCCTAAATCCACGGCAGGCTTTGAAAGTACCCACTTCAGAAAGAGGTGACGTGCATCACCTCTCCAATGACCAAAACCCACTTTGTGATTACTCAGACCTGGTATGGCAGACCTGTGGGGAGTGTGCAGTGGTGTACAATGTGAAAAGATAGTTGAAATCGCAGGAGATGAAGTTAGCAGTTTATTTGTGTAAAGGGTGGATAAGAATGAAATGGTGTGAAAGACAGTGGCGACGTCGTCAGGTCCACAGGTTGTCATGGCAGAGCCTGCAGAATGGGAGAAAAGGAGAAGGCAGGAGTCAAGCAGACAATGTGAGACGTCCACCATGGATCATGTGATAGTGAAGGCAGTGATTTTTGTGTGAAGTTGTAGGCATTGTTGGTTATGTTGAGCAATGAGAAATGACACATGGAAGAATGCAACAGCCTTACCTCAGTGGGGAAGAAGCACTTTTGTGAAAACCACGTTTTCCGTGACGTTTTCAGTGTGGTTTTCCTGCTGGTGTATGGCATACTTTAGGCGTGCTGGGTCACCCGTTCTTGAGCTGGCAACATATAGTTGTCGGTGAGTGAAGACAGAGGATCGAAGCCAGACCCCAACTGTTGTAAGTGTCTGGCCTTGTGATTTGTTGATGGTGGTGGCGAAAGCAGTGCGGACTGGAAACTGTCGCCTGGCCCAGTCAAAAGTGAAAAGTCCAGCATCTGGGATGATGACTTGAATGATGCAGATGTATGCAGGCTGCATATTCTGCTTAAAGAAGAAACAAACAAAAAGCGACAGAGATATATGCCATATATGGGCATAAAAGGACACATACAAACAGATACATAGATCCCCATATATGGGCATGAAAGGGAAACAGACAGACAGATCCAGAGATCTCCATAATAAAGTCAAAACGGGTCCAATGTGATGTCATGCTGTCGTGAGATTACGTCACACTGGCGTTGTGTCCATATTCGGGACGACCGTCTCATCGTCACTGGTGTATGGCATACTTTAGGCGTGCTGGGTCACCCGTTCTTGAGCTGGCAAAGTTGTCCGTGAGTGAAGACAGGGGATCGAAGCCAGACCCCAACTGTTGTAAGTGTCTGGCCTTGTGATTTGTTGATGGTGGTGGCGAAAGCAGTGCGGACTGGAAACTGTCGCCTGGCCCAGTCAAAAGTGAAAAGTCCAGCATCTGGGATGATGACTTGAATGATGCAGATTTATGCAGGCTGCATATTCTGCTTAAAGAAGAAACAAACAAAAAGCGACAGAGATATATGCCATATATGGGCATAAAAGGACACATACAAACAGATACATAGATCCCCATATATGGGCATGAAAGGGAAACAGACAGACAGATCCAGAGATCTCCATAATAAAGTCAAAACGGGTCCAATGTGATGTCATGCTGTCGTGAGATTACGTCACACTGGCGTTGTGTCCATATAACAGACAGACAGATCCAGAGATCTCCATAATAAAGTCAAAACGGGTCCAATGTGATGTCATGCTGTCGTGAGATTACGTCACACTGGCGTTGTGTCCATATTCGGGACGACCGTCTCATCGTCATCGTCGTCTTGGTAACAGGTTGGTTTGTTGTGATGATGTAGTGTAAAGTTTCAGACAGACAGTAAGAGTGATGCAGTGTTGCATCACTCTTATACATACATACATACAACGGACAACCGACATGGCGCAGGATTCAAATTGTAAGGTAGATTATAGTCTATTCCACAAAAGAATTGTTTTATGCTGACGTCAGCTCCACTGAATATACCAGATATAGTAGTCCGCCAAAGGGGAGACGTCAAAAAGCATTATTGTTTCTACCAAAAATAAAATGCTTATGCCTGTCCTGAGGGCAGACAATAAAAACAAACAAACAAACAAAAACATCCAGAGTTGAGCAGAGCCACAACTAATTGTTCCTTATGAATATTCATAGCGTGACAGTAGGGCCTGAAGTGCAGACTTCATACTGCATCATCTCATCATCTTCACACACGTTTTGTTTTCTCCGTTTCCTCCCCTCCTCTGTCCCATGCATATAGCTCTGGTCCATAGCATTTAACGCGGTCAATGGATTTTTTTCTATTGACAAGATCTGTAGGTGGCACACTGGAGTAACTAAAACCTTTTCCGTACGGTGGAATATTTTCTTTTATGGACAAATAGTGTATTTTACAAGGAAGATGGGGGGGCTGAGAGTCTTTTCAACAAGGAGAGTACGCTTTCAACACATTAAAACCGTCTTTGCTTTGCTGAGTAGCAAAAGTGTATTCTTTATTTCCTGAGAGACTGCGCTACCGCCGGCGATATGAAACAAATGCCCGAAGAGTCACACACTCACGCGTTAAGGAGAACTCCTATGGACGCTATGCACCAGAGCTATCCCATGCATACATGATGACGCTACTTGTCCCATTTCTTTACGGGACTCCCTTTTTTCCTTAACCTCACTGAAATTATATGGCTGAACCTAACCTTAACCTCACAGAAACTATGCCTAATCCTAACCTTAACATCACTGAAATTATGGCTAACCCTAAGCTCACAAAAACTATGTCTAAACCTAAGCTCATAACGCGCATCCGAGGCAAAACCCTCAGAAAATAGGGAGACTAAATTCTTTACTGTGACTTTGTCCATGTGCACGTTTGTAGTATTGTAACAGGTACAGCTTTAAGCATGCACAGTAGAGAAATATTTAATGAGCATACTGTAGTAAGACTTTTCTGTTATTTAGAGGTTATTGTTGCTAAACTAAGTTTAGTTTTATTACACAATGGCAATAAAGCATCTTATTTCATTTCTAAAAGTATAATGGAAAGTAATAAGAATTATGAGATTAAGAAATACTTGGGGTCACATTAACAAAACAAAGCTTATAAGCCATTTCAATGCACACACAGCATGTGCAAAACACAAACAGTAAATTGAAAACAATAACGTTCTCCAGGTTGCCCCATTGGTCAATCAGTTAAACTAACTAATTACTTTCATTTTAATCAATTTCATTTGATGTTGTTAATTAGAAGGATTGTTTTACATGTTATGCCTTATTCAGACAGACATAGTGAAGATAGAGAAATGAGGACAGAGAGCAGGGGAAAGACACAGCAAATTGGAAAAACAGAAAGTTCACAGAGGCAACGGAGAAGATATGTTGTTGCTTCATTTTCATTCTATTCTCTCTGGGGTCGTCTTAATTAAAGATGTTGAAAAGTTGATGTGAAATTCTATTTCTGTTGATATCATACATTATTGGAACCCACTCCATTGAATTGAATGCAGCCCCAGCAAAAATAGGCAATCAACTTTAATTTAACACAGTCTCTTGTAAATGATTATCTCTATCCATAATTTGTGTTGTCCTTGTGGGACATTTCAGCTACTCAAAAAAAACCAAACTCACTATAGACTCTACAGAGAGAATGTGAACGCTTGCAGAATGCAGATATTAGTTGTTGTAACCTCTTCAGCCCTATTTACATTTTGGCTACTTGAAAATAGCCGATCTAGCCTCGCGTTGTGAGCTTGTAGATCTGCTATTTTCAAAAGATGTAAATACATTTATACAGTTTACAGTTTAGGCATTTAGCAGACGCTCTTTATCCAGAGCGACTTACAGTAAGCGAGGACACAAGATAATACATCATAATACATCATAATACACATACCGTAGTACATCAAATGTATACAAATAGTAATCTAATAATAAAGTAATACATAAGTAAACCAATAATCTAATAATAACTAATACATACGTAAACCAAGAACCTATCATCAGCCTACATTGAAACTATACACACTATAGGATGTCAAGTCAACAATGACCTGGCATCATATGGCATCATATTATACATACGATACCTTGTGAAACGGTAACATTCTGCATAATGAGTACTTTTACTTTGGTATTTTTTCATGACATTACTTTTGTACTTTTACTCAAGTACATTTTGAATACGGGACTTAGTACTTACAGAGTATATCTACATTGTAGTACTGATACTTTTACTTAAGTAAAACATGTGAGTACTTCTTCCATCCCTGCACATGTAACTAACTCCAACACCCCTGGTTTGATCACAGCTTCCCCCTCATTTTCTCTCTCCTATATGTAAATAAAGCAAGAACTGACAACTAAAACATCCTTGCGACGAGAGCTACTTGGCTTGCTAGTAGCTTAATTTGTGCAATGATGTACCACCCACACACCACAATACACTAGTGGAGCTTAGCACAGTGTTTGCTCTACTATTCAAATATGATCTGCAGTGGTGGAAAAAGTACTCAAATGTTTTACTTAAGTAAAAGTATCAATACTGCAATATAGAAATACTCTGTTACAAGTAAAAGTCCTGTATTCAAAATTTACTTGACTAAAAGCACAAAAGTATTGGTATCAACATGTAATTAAAGTACCAAAAGTAAAACTCTCATGGTGCAGGACATATAATAAAGATCTATCTATCGATCCATCTATCTGTATAGTGATGCAATGGGGCAGCATCAATGTTTTTCTGGTAGGTTTATTCGAAAATATTGTTGTGGGCGCATGGTAGACATGCAGAATGATTTGGAGGGAGAGAGACAGAGAGGAAGAGAAAGAGAGAGAGAGGGTTGGGGACTGTGGGATTGGATGTGTGGTTCCGATCAATAAACTAACATAAACCACATCATCAACTCGGTCACAATGAAGCCAAATACCAGGCACCAGCTGGCCGTTTCTCCCCGGACCCTGGATCAGCCAGCGTGACCTCAAACCCAAATACACGCCCACAACAAACACAAACGCCCACACAACACCCCCCCCCCCCCCCCCCCCCCCACACACACACACACACACACACACACACACACACAAAAGCCAGGAAGCAGCTATTGACTTCGGTCTGGGGAGACTGGGCCAGTTTGAGTCTAGGTGTGCGTGTGTGTGTGTGTGTGTGTGTGTGTGTGTGTGTGTGTGTGTGTGTGTGTGTGTGTGTGTGTGTGTGTGTGTGTGTGTGTGTGTGTGTGTGTGTGTGTGCGCGCGCACACACACACACACACACACACACACACGCATGCACGTGCACACCTGTGCTCCCACGGTTAAATCTCAAGCAGCACATGCTCAGGCTGTATAATTGAGAAATTTCAAATGGTGGTTATATTTTAGCCTGTTACTAAAGAGAAAGTTCAACACTGACAGGAGACAATCGATAGTATAATTTCCCTGACATGGCCCCAGCCTCGCTCACACAGGCACATTCTGTGGCGCTAGCAGCGGGAACAATAGCATGCCTCCCCAACTGACAGCGTCAATACAAATAACAAATGGGTTTAGGTTTTTTTCTCATCACGCCGGCTTTTAACATTCGTTGACTGAGGAGTCAAACAGAGTGTGAAACCCATTGAACCAAACACACAAAACAGCAGGTCTATGATTTACCCTCAAATCAGAGCTCATGTGAAGTCATCTATCAATATTTGGTTTATAATTCTATGAAAAGGGCACCCCTCGGAGCACAGGTCTTTGCCAGGCTTAATGGCCTACCCAGAGCTGTGTCCATCCCACCAAGACATTTTTGAAGCCGATTACTGGCAACCGGTTTGGAGTATCAAAACCCTGCAAACGGAAGGCAATCGTAGCCAAATGGAATGGAATAGGAACAATCTGAAGGATACATGTTAATGATAATGTGTGACGATTTGTGTGCGTTTTGGACAAAATCTTTAGGAGTAGTAAATAATAATAATAATAATAAACTTTATTTGTATAGCACCTTTCATGACATGAAATGCAGCGCAAAGTGCTTTACAGAGCAAGAATACAGTTACAGTTACAACCAATTTAACAATAAAGCAAACAAAAAATAAAATAAAATAAAAGCAAAAGCATAAAACATTAAAATAGGCAATACAGTGAGGACTTAAAAATCAACCAAAGAGTCAGCTAAAAGCAAGAGTGAAGAAATAGGTCTTGAGCTGTGCTTTAAAGCTATCGACAGAGGCTGCCTGTTTTAGGTGTAATGGGAGTTTATTCCACACTGTTGGTCTGTAAAAGCAGAATGCTGCTTCACCGTATTTTTTATATGTCATTTTAGGCACCTCGAGTAGGTCAGCACTTGAAGACCTGAGGGTCCGGTTTGGATCATGTCTCTCTAGGCAGTCATAGAGGTAGGAAGGTGCCAGACCATTTAGAGCTTTATAAACTATTAAAAGAATTTTAAAATCAATCCTAAAAACAACCGGGAGCCAGTGTAGTGAAGCTAGAACTGGAGTGATATGTTCTCTCATTCTAGTTTTAGTTAAAATTCTGGCTGCCGCATTTTGAACAAGTTGTAATCTGTCAGTTGTTTTCTTAGGCAGGCCAGAGTAGAGTGCATTGCAGTAATCAAGCCGAGAGAAAACAAAAGCGTGGATCAGCGTTTTTGCGTCGTCTAACGACAGATAGTCTCTAATTCGCGCAATATTTCTAAGATGAAAGAAAGCAATCTTGGTGACATGATTAATGTGTGCATTAAAATTCAATTCAGAGTCGATAATAACCCCCAGGTTCTTTACTGTGGTGTTACTTTCTACAGCCAGGTTACCAAGTCTACTTATTATTAATTCTCTCTGCTCACTGGAGCCAATTATGAGAATTTCTGTTTTATCCTCATTTAGCTTAAGAAAGTTCTCACTCATCCAGCATTTTATACTGGACAGACAGGTCAACAATGGGTCTAGAGCGCAGGGGTCGTCTGGAGCTACCGAAAGATACAGCTGGGTATCATCAGCATAGAAATGGAAGTTCACTCCGTGATCGGCGATGAGTTCTCCCAGTGGTAGTATATACAGGGAGAACAATAAGGGACCCAGAATTGAGCCCTGTGGAATACCAGAACAGATGTCATGTTTGTCTGAGTCAAAATTAGCTAGGCTGACAAAATAGCTTCTGCCTGTTAGGTAAGAGTAAAACCAAGACAAGGCTGTGCCTGACAAACCAATCCAGTACTCCATGCGTTGTAGTAGAATTTTGTGATCAATCGTGTCAAAAGCAGCGGTTAAGTCAAGGAGTAGGAGAACAGATATATTTTTGTTGTCAGCGGACACCCTAAGATCATTAATTACTTTTACAAGTGCTGTTTCTGTGCTATGACCTTTCCTGAAGCCAGATTGGAATTTGTTATGAACCTTATTGTTCTGTAGGAACACATCCAGTTCATGAAAGATAGTTTTTTCTAAGACCTTTCCCAGAAATGGCAGATTAGAGATTGGTCTATAATTACCCAGCACCAATGGATCAAGGTTGTGTTTCTTGAGTAACGGCCTGACTACAGCCGTTTTCAGTGAGTCTGGAAAGACGCCTGAAAGTAGAGAGCTGTTTACAATTCTTAGGATATCTCCAATCACGCTGTCTAAAACCTCTTTGAGAAACGGGGTGGGTATTGCATCCAGTGAACAAGATGATGATGTCATCTGTGATATAGTTTTACGGAGTTCCTCTTCATTAATTGTGCAGAAAGATATTAGACTTCCTCTGGAGTGATCTACGTTTTTGCACCATGCACCATTTGCAGCATTTGCAGTGCTAGCAGCAGCATTCATAATACCAGCTCGAATGCTAAAAATTTTGTTTGCAAAAAAAGACGCAAACTCATCACACTTAGCTTTAGAAGCAGGGAGCGACTCCTTGTAAGCCTGGGGGGGGGTTTAAGAGATGTTCAATGGTAGAGAATAAGACTCTGGCATTTTGCTTGTTGTCATTGATAATGCCTGAAAAATATGCTTGCCTTGCCAAGCGCAGTGCTTTGTTATAGGCCACTGTTGACTTCTTAAAAATCTCTAGGTGGACAGTGAGTTTGTTTTTTCTCCAAATTCGCTCAGCTCTACGACATTCTTTCTTGAGTGAGCGCATGTGCTCGTTGATCCAGGGTGTTACTCTAGAATTAAGTTTCTTTTTAGTTTTCATAGGAGCCACTATGTCGAGAGCTGACTCTAATTTGAGATTAAAATGTTGAACCATATCATTCACTGAGGGGGCATCAAGTAGGGGGGGCACCTGCACACACGCCAGATGACGAGGAAACTCGTTTGCTGCAGATGAGCTAAAAAAACGTTTTTTTATAGTATATTCTGTATTGTTTTTCCTTAGATCAAAGACAGTTATATTAAAACACAATAAATAGTGGTCTGTTAGTTCGGGCTTATCAATAATACTGTCAACAGTGATATTCAAACCTTTAGTGATCACCAAGTCCAGGGTGTGGCCATGTTTATGTGTTGGCCCAACAACATGTTGAATAAAGTCAAAATTGTGCAGTAACTGTAGGAAACCCATAGCCACAACATCTGAAACAATGTCAACATACAAATTAGCATCTCCAGTAATCAGAGTTCTGTCATAATTAGTGGAACAGATAGATAAAAGTTCTGATATTTCTGTTAGAAATAAGGCTTTGCTGCACTTTGGAGGTCGATACATACTAATCATAAGCACAGACGATTGACTCTCCAATATGGTGGCCTGGTATTCAAATGATTTAAAACTGCCAAGGTTTGTCAGAGGTTTGAATTTTAAAGTGTCAGAAAATATATTCGCCAGACCACCTCCTTTTTTTCCCTCACGTCCTGAGTGAATGAAACTGTACTTTGGTGGGCATGCTGCAGATAAGAGCACCGCTCCATCAGAACCAAGCCAGGTTTCTGTTAGAAAGATAATATCTAGTTTCTCTTTACAGATGATATCATTTACAGAGGAAGACTTGTGATTAAGTGACCTGATGTTAAGTAGGGCCAAGTTTAGCTTAAGGCATTCAACTACTTGGTTGTTTCCTCTACATGGAATGCCTGTTAAATTTGCTGTATTTGCAGAGCGTTTAAAGTCACTCCTTGTCCTGGGAACTCTATTTGAGATAACAGTGGAAATATTGTAAACCTTGTTTTCTACAAGGCTAACTAAAATAGCCTTGGGCCCAGACATGATTTTGGCTATGCATAATGGACCCTGCCTATCTCAGCAATCAAATGTATTCTCTAGACGTAGGGAAGCCGACAGGACGTTCTTGTTCTTGCAATGGCTCCGTCGAGGGGCGATGGGTGGGGGGCAGGGCACGGTTGGTGCTTGGCGTTTGATTTGGGGGGTGAGTCTAGTCCCCGCTCTAATCAAGTCGTTCATGCTACTGGTGAAATCCAGAAGAGGTATTGGGGACAGGGAAAAAGATGATGATGAGGAGGAGGAAGGTGATGACGTTGGATAATCTTCCTCATTGAGAGACTCCTCTTTGTCTCCTTCCTCTTCCAGCATGACCGTGGCTGCAGAGTCGACGTCAGGGGCCGTGGCAATCTCCTCCTGTGGATTTAGGCTGTTATCAGCGGTTGTTTTCAGCACGCTGTCCTTTGTTTTTGTTTCCGAGTCTTCACTATCAGAGAGTTCATTTGTTATGGATGTTCCTCCACCATCAGCAGCGGTGGGGGGTGGTGTGACAGCGTATTCGTCCACACAGAGCCATTCACCTTGGCATTCTTCAACGGCAGCAGCATTATCTGTTGTTATGGAAGCTTGTGCTCTGGCAGAGGTTGACGAAGACAGGGGAACATTGTAGAAAATGTTTGACATAAACAATTTTGTTCCCAGCTTGTTCAATTTAAGGCCATCCAAAGAAAAAAGATGTCTTCTATCCCAAAAAAAATTGAAATTGTCAATAAAATGTACAGATTTGTTGGTGCACATAATTGAAAGCCATTTGCTCAGTGCAGACAGTCTACTGAAACGTTCATCGCCGCCTCTTGTAGGTGGTAGTGGGCCGCTGATGCACACCTTTACATCAAGTGAGCTGATTTTGCTGAATAAGGCTGTGAAATGCTGTTTTAGGATTTCGGACTGTTTGTTCTCTGTATCACATGTGCCAACGTGCAAGATCAGGGTTTTCACCGTTGGGTGTTCAGCGATAAGATTCAGAATTCTGTCATTCATGTCAGAGACTTTGTCTTTAGGGAAGCATAACACTTTTGCCTTTCTTCTTATCATGCTTTTAACATCTTTAACAGCGGCATCCCCTATGATCAGAAATTCAGGCTCACCATATAGCCTTTTTTCATCTGAGTTACTCTTGGTTCTTACCCTGCTGGGTGAAGAAGATTTGTTTTGTCTGCCATCAGACGGGCATCTGGGGTCCTGGAGCAATGGGGTGAATCTGTTTCCCAGCTGCACAGGACACTCAGCACTCGATGTTTTGGGAGATTTGTTTGTAGATCTACCTTTGGCAGTTTTCCACTGTTGACGCTCAGCACTCGATGTTTTGGGAGATTTGTTTGTAGATCTCCCATTGGCAGTTTTCCACTGTTGAAGGGGGGTAGAAGACGCGGTACCCTGTGTCAGGGGGCATCGATGATGGTGACGCGCGGGTGGTAGCGCAGGCCAGCCGGTCAGATCTGTAATCACAGGGCTCCGAGTTCTGCCAGTTATTCGCCCCTTCAAATCCTTTGGCTTTGCCCCAAAAGTGTTCCATGAGAATGCCTTGTCCTGGGGTTTCTCGGAAACCACACTAGGTGCTTGTTGGCATGGTCTTGTCCGTTGCTCTGAGACTGTGGAATTCCATAATGTTGATTCACTTCCACATTCACTCTTAAACGGTGTAATTCCGTTTCCAGCACTGCAATCCTTTGCAGCAATTTTTGGTAGTCCTCTGTTGAAAAAGTCGGGTACATCCTGATGCTAATTAGCTTTGGCTATATGCCACGCACCCAGTCACTGGAGGTCGACAAATAGGTCGAAAAATAGTAGAAATATGGCTTGTATCTATAGAAGAAATAGAGTCCCATGGGTTTATAAATATCCAGGATCCATTCGTGGTTTCTCAGGGAAAAAAATAAAAATAAAAAACATGGATATCAGCAGAGGAATGTAAGCATAGGGCAGAGCGAGCAGCAAAAGCGTCCTCACAGTACGAGAGCAGAAGTAAACCTCCTAGTAGCAGAAAGTGTTTTGAATTAAACAAAATTAATTTTAGATAGAAATGGGCATGGCCTAATATGAGGAGTTGCATCATGATACAAGGAATTAATATATTTTTTTTACTTTTTATTGTACACTTCAACAGTTAAAGGCCAAAATGCGAAGTGGCCTGTTACCACAATGAAGATTATTTGAAAAAACGTGGAGAAACTGGGTGGGTGCGTGCGTGCGTGCGTGCGTGCGTGCGTGCGTGCGTGCAGCTGCAGTCCCCCCTCCAGGCCTGCATTCATTTACATTTTGTCAAACTGTACTTTAGCAGAGTGAGTGGTTCATTATCTCTCGTACGAGTGTCAGGTCAAGCAGGATGGTGTACCACCAGCATATAATTACCACTGCTTCTTAGCTCTGGCAACACCAGAGATGTTTTGTTTATGTATTTATTTTTGTTGAAAGCAGCTCACAGAACAGCCGTGGGAGTTTGAGATGAAGGAGCTCCTCTGATAAGCATCTTGTGTTATCACTCGCAGAGCTGTGAAACCAATGTGTTTTGTTTGACAAACCCTTCATCAGGGTTAGACACAAGGAGATGATATTTAAATACATTTTTGATGGGACTATTGATGTGGCCACGTGTTAATAAAAATAACATAATAGACATTTGAACAGCCTGTCAAAATACAAAATAACATAATAGACATTTTAACAGCCTGTCAAAAGGACATAATAACCATATTAACAACAACCAATCGAAGGGAAATATTAACATTACTCTAACCAAACAATTGCTTGTGTTGTTTGTTTTTCTTACCACATAAACTCTTACTACACATTGCACCAATAAACTAGTCAGTCATTTTGTGTTTATTGGGATTTAAGAAATCTACATTGAAACCCCAACAAATACACAAAGCCTTCTGGATTTGTCTTGGCAAACATTACCTTCATACAGGTACCATCCTTAAATATTTGAATGTTAAAGGTATTGCAGGCAACATTAAGCCTAAATTAAAAAAAAACTATTTATATATATATATATATATATATATATATATATATATATATATATATATATATATATATATATATATATATATATATATATATATATATATATATATATATATATATTGAATTTTTTCCCCCTCTATCAGCCACTATATAATGATGCTGGGGTGTTTTCCTGCATTGAAACACAGTCCTCTTTCTGAAATCCGTATTTTCCCCACTGTTTATGTTTGTCCGGGACTTAAATTAACGCACGCATGTGCGCATCCGTGCGCGTCCGTGTCCGCGTGACTCTATGGAAGTCTATGGAAGCATCACCCCCTGGTGGCCGGGGAAACGAAGTGCACAAACATAAACAGTACAGGGAAAATACGGTTTTCAGAAAGAGGACTGTGTTTCAATACAGGAAAACACCCCAGCATCATTATATAGTGGCTGATAGAGGGGGAAAAATGCAATATATATATATATATATATATATATATATATATATATATATATATATATATATATATATATATATATATATATATATATATATATATATATATATATATATAAATATTTTTTAAATTTAGGCTTAATACCTTTAAAGCCAGATGCTCTCTATACACAGCTCCTCCTCTCTCTGAGATGAATTGAATCAATATTACACCAGATTTGAAACATTGCTCCCAAAACAAAGCTCTACTTCCTCAGGCAACTGCAAACATTTGGTATCAGCCCGAAGGCCCTACAGGCCTTCTACAGAGGTACCATAGAGAGCATCCTGTACAATGCAGAGGGTTGTGCAGAGGGCTAAGCGCATCAGCGGATGTGAACGTCCCCTCCATCCAAGATACAATTATATGATGGACGTTGTGTTGCATGATAATCAAAGATTGTAGCCATTCATGGACTGTTTCAAATGCTGCCACGAGGCAAGTGGCTCCGCAGCAAAAAAAAACAAAAAACAAAGCCCCCGGACATTCTTGCTTTCTTAAAAACTAACCAAGACTGACGGACACTAGCACAGCTAGATGAATAAGAACAATCAAGTGCAAGAAGAACCAACCTACAAATTGTTTTGGATACTGCTCCTACTCTACTCTACTGTCCATGGTGCTTAAGGCAACAGCTGGGTGTTTGTAGAAAAAAACAATAAAGCTTATTGCTTATCGTGTATGGATATATGGATGGACAGATAAACAGATGTGTATATGGGACAGTGTGGCACTGGGCAGAGAGCCACAGACAGACGAAAGGATATGTATGGCACAGCATGAACGAATAGGGGTTGAATGGACAGACAGACTGACACACAGAGGAGTGGATGTGCATAAGGTGGCCTTGATAGGATATGGAGAGACGGACGGCATGTGAGACGGCACGAATAAACAAACAAAGACGTGTAGGCAGTGGTGGAAAGTAACTAAGTACATTTACTCAAGTACCGTATTTTCCACACTATAAGGCGTACCGTCAGTGCGCCTTATAGTGCGGATGCGCCTTATAATCCGATGCGCCTTATATATGTATCAATATTGGTTCCCTTGGTTTCCGCACTATAGGGCGCACCGTCAATGCGCCTTATAGTGCGGATGCGCCTTATAATCCGGTGCGCCCTATATATGAAAATAATACATTTATTGAAGGTGCGCCTTATACTCAGATGCGCCTTATAGTGCGGAAAATACGGTACTGTCCAATTTTCCTTACAGGCACATATTGTACTCTCCTATACTGAGGCGTCCATTCAGTGATGTTGCTGCTGTTGTTGAGGGTCCAGGAGTACTGGAGAGGCCAGCTGCCTCCAGCCAGGCAGGTCAGCACCAGGCTGTTCCCCTCCAGCACAACCCGCTAGCGGTGGGAAAAAAGGTTCATTTCAGTACGTTCACGGCAATGATTCGTTCAAATGATTCGTTCACGTTCTCGTTCAGTAGCAGAAGTACAAAAGTATTGGCATCAAAATATACACTTAAAGTACCAAAAGTAAAAGTACTAACATATTTGAAAATAGCCGATCTACAAGCTCACAACGCGTCGCGATGCGACGCGTTGTGATCTTGTAGATCTGCTATTTTCAAATAGCCTATGTATAAAATAGGGCTAAAGTGGTTAATGCATGTTTTATAATGTGTGTAAAACATCATCGCGGGAGCGTTTTATTTTTACGTCGCACGTGAACCTAACAGTTTCAGAAAGTGAACGAGCTTGTTCACGTTCGCGGCAATGAATGAACTAGTTCTTTTGCACGAATCGATCATGAACGACACATCACTACAACCCGCTGACCTGGCATACATCCAGGCAGGTCGGGGGCCTTCCTCTGAGGGAGAAGAGCTACAGGCTACCATACATTCAATTTCAATGAAAGCCAGCGACGTGAAGATACAAAGATACATCCCATATATTTGTAGGAACAAGCATAGACTTTTTCTTTTTTCTTTACATAATTATATAATCAAAATCAGACCCAAATACATTAACTTGTGAAACAAAAATAAACAATCATTCCAATAACCAGTCAGAAACTATTCATGTGGATCACAGTTGATTTGATTTTAACCATAAAAGTACCTACAGTATACAGTACATTTACTTCGTATTGATGTAAGTTATACCACGCACGCACACACACACACACACAGTTTATCTGCTAGCTACAGTGGACAGCTCCATAATGGACATCTCCATAATAATTCTGAGCTTTGCCTGCCCCCCCCCCCTCTCTCTTTCTTTCTTCTTGCTTCCTTCACCCCCCCCCCCCATCTCTCTCCGTCCTCTTTCATTCCCTCCACCTTCCTGTCTCACTCAACTGTTCTTCACTTTGCTCTCTCTGACTCGGTCTCTCTCTCTCTGACTTCACCTGCACCGTCGCTCACCCGTTCGCTCTTTTTAGATTGATGCTTTTCTGCTCTGTGCAGCGGAGGGAAGTGTTCCGTCTAACAAGGATTTATAAACGAGAGAGAGTGTGTGTGTGTGTGTGTGTGTGTGTGTGTGTGTGTGTGTGTGTGTGTGTGTGTGTGTGTGTGTGTGTGTGTGTGTGTGTGTGTGTGTGTGTGTGTGTGTGCGCGCGTAGCTACATTTTCAGATGTTACACAGTGAGAACTTTTGCTCTAATCCCTCACATCTAGTTAAGATGGTCCAGTGTTGTGTTGTTAATAATAAAACTGAAATAAAGCCAACATCAACCTCCTCCAGGGGTGGATTAAATATAACTGATACACGGTTTTGGAATAGGTTTAAAATGACTATTGCAACAGACTTGAATTTAATCTAAGTTTAAAGGGAAATTAAACTGAGATTGCCAAAGGTTCGGATTTAACAAGGACCAAATTAATTAATTAATTGAAGCCCTGGTGTCACCAGCCGTTCAGTCCCCCCCCCCACACACACACATTTCACAAACTTTCTCTTGCATTCTCTCTCTCTCAGCTCAAGGCTGACGTTCTGTCTCACTCAGGCCTAACAGAGAGATTGGCCTCCAAAAGTGACAGGGTGGTCAGGAGCCGCACGCACATACTCACGCACCCAACTCATGTGTGTGCTGCAGACATAATGCACTACCCACCCACACACACGCACAAGGAAAAGTGGTGTGTAAAATACTGACAGAGTACACAAACAGCTAAGTGTTATAAGGACAAAGTGAAAGCTCAGTTCCAACAGAGTGACAAACGACACACCTTGAATGCGGGGGTCAAGAGAGATTATGGATTTCAAAGGCAAAGTGCCCATCAATCGAGGGTGCTGATGCCGCACTGGCCAACTATTATAGCTGAATGCATTCCACACACAGTACGGGCAGCTGGCATGGTTGTCCCGGCGACTGTTGTGGAAAGGATGTGTTCTTCCTCTGCAGTGGGCACACTCGTCCTATCCAAGCATGACGGGAGGAGGGTACTAAAAGTGAACTTCGGGAAAGCAGCTCTGGGGGGGTAAGAGTGGGCATACTGGGCAACAACCGCACCTCATCCACACTCATGCCGAACCCAGGAGCCCCCCCAAGGTTGCGTGCCGAGTCCTCTGCAGTACTCCCTGTCCACCCAGGACTGTGCGGCCAGAACATTTGGAACACACATCATAAAGTTGCTGACGACACAGTGGTGGTGGCCAGTCTCAGAGGATGATGAGGGGGCCTATCTGGCCTTGGCAGGCCTGTCGCAGTGGTGCCAAGTAAACAGCCTCTTACTGAACTTTAGTAATACTGTGTGTGTGTGTGTGTGTGTGTGTGTGTGTGTGTGTGTGTGTGTGTGTGTGTGTGTGTGTGTGTGTGTGTGTGTGTGTGTGTGTGTGTGTTTAAAATGGGAGGGAAGGACTAACAGACAGTTCAATCTTATTCTAAATGTAGCGGTGCATGATTAATTATTGCAGTGGTCGGACAGGTCAGAAATAGGGTCACGTCACTTCTGAAAAATCACTTTATCTTTGTAGAGCTCAACAGCCACTGTGAGACAAGGCTGGCATAACAGACTAGAGCCTATGAATACTGATCTCTCTCTCTCTCTCACATGCAAAAAACCCACAACCTAACCATAACAGTGCTTAAAAGATAAGTTAGGAGAAAAAAAATACGAAATCAATCCAATTTTATATGAAATTAGTTTTCTATGAATAAGTGAGGAAGTTGCACAGCTAAGCAGTTTCCTCTGCGGCGATAGCGTGTCTATTTGATTACAGCGTGTAAATGAGTTTTATTCCACTTTTAATGTAATAAGTCTGCCTGTGCTTGTCATGTAAAACAAGATCAGACAAAAAATGTCATTATAGGTTGCCACATTATTATTATTATTGTATTTTTCCCCCCATAGAAAATGAGTAGATGTGTTGAAAAAGAGGTCAGTGGCATTATGTCCACAAGAGGGCGCTCAATGGCATATTATTGTCAAGAAAATCGTCAAATTTCAGTTATTACTGGCCTGTAAAGCCTGAAAAAAAAAATAGTTGGGCAGCCTATTCATTGATAACAGTCAGTGGAGAGAACGGGTGGGGAGGGCTGAACGAACCTGTCTCCACTGTATAGTATCACTGTATGCAGTCAGCGCGAAACAGTATGAACGTCTCGTTCATACTGTTTTACTGTAGATATAGTGTGGAGTGTCTCAAGCTCCTTTCAACACAGTTTTTCCAGAGAATTTCATTCTTAATTTATGAATTCTTATTGTCATTTGGAGCGCCTCAGTGTGGCTGCAGAGCTCAGACCACTGACGTCGTCGTCAGATGGGGGACGGAAGGGGGTCGTCTCTGTAAACTAGTTTGGGGCCATTCATCAATCAAATACACATGTGGACCTTATTGAACTGCGACCGATGCACGTTCTTTCTGTTGCGCTTCTGCCGGCTACTGCCCAGGTTGTTTAGATCCCATATTCTGAGAGGACATGGCCTTAAAGGCAAGGAAACACGTTTCGATTTATTCAGATCTTCATAACAGGACATAAACATGACATATATGTCCTGATGAAGATCTGAATAGAACGAAACGTTGACAACGCAATAAAAATACAGCAGAGCTTTTTCAGCATCACCAGACTCTTTTTCTTTTTTAAAGATACAGTATATAGCCCACATACTGTATAATATAACAACCGCCCCCAGGGGAAAACAGAACGCTTAGGGAAAGGAAGGTGCAACCAAGAGCACTGACAGCAAGAGGGAGAAGAATGATTGAGGTGAGCTTATATAGATGGCCAAATTGATCAGCTGCTTGACACGTCACATAATATGATGCACGTGTGTGTGTGTGTGTGTGTGTGTGTGTGTGTGTGTGTGTGTGTGTGTGTGTGTGTGTGTGTGTGTGTGTGTGTGTGTGTGTGTGTGTGTGTGTGTGTGTGTGTGTGTCTGTAAACCTCTGGGGTGTATCTGCCTGAACTGCCTGAACTATACTATATATTACAGAAGGTATAATACAGGTAAAATAATGGTTCACTAGCTCAGTGGTTCTCAACCTTTTCAGGCCATGATGACCCCCCCAAAATAATCATATTTGAACTGGGGACCCCCACCCTGATAAGCACTTGAAATTGTAGGCGTTGGGGCATTCAATTTAGTTTGACTCGGTTCCACAGATAAATATTGTGAAAATAGCAGATCTACAAGCTCACAATGCCTCGCGTTGTGAGGCGTTGTGAGCTTGTAGATCGGCTATTTTCACAATCTTATATTATTTGACAATTTGGCCAATGTTTGACACGTTTTTATAGTATAGTTTTTTGGTTTCTTTTGATGCAGTAATGGTCTTTTTTTTCCCCTTTTGGTATTAAAAAGGTCTTTATTTTCATCTGGGGACCCCCCCAAAATCACGTGGGGACCCCCTTGGGGGTCCCGAACCCACAGGTTGAGAACCACTGCTCTAGCTTATAATACCCACCTGTCCATATTGAGTGAAACTCTGCAAAAGTTTAGTTGTCCACCAAAATCCATCATCCTGTTTTGTTTGTCTGCCAATCTTTTGTTAATGTGCATTCACCCTGGATGGATACACATTATAACATTGCAGGGAATGAATGAATCACCGGTTTTCGGTCATGAATTATAAACGTGGAATGTGTTTTGCCTTGTTTAGATGGACGAGATGCTGGTGTGTCCGTGCAAGCACTCAACAGTCAGTCTGTCAGTGCGTGCTGCGATGATTGAATTGACATTATAAATCATTGTGCGGTTGCCGCACCTACTAATATATTTGATAATACTTCTTTACAATCGATTGTGCATTTCTTTATCCAAGTCAACGATAATTCGAAGCTCCATTATTTATTTTACAGCCCTGTGCTGCTGATGCTGACAAAATGTGTTATAGGAACTGACAGCACGACTCCTGTTTTATGTCTGTGTGCACACAGGCTTGCACCACAGGCTCCAGTGGTGGAAAAAGTACAAACATTTTGTACTTAAGTCCAAACTCTTAAGTCCACTGCATTACAAGTAAAAGTCCGGAATTAAAAATGTACTTGAGTAAAAGTACAAACGTATTGGCATCAAAATCTACTTAAAGTACCAAAAGTAAAAGTACTAGTTATGCAAAAATCTAAAATGTGTAAAAGGCTTTTGAAAATAGCAGATATGTGACGTGTTGTGAGCTTGTAGATCGTCTATTTTCAAATAGACAAAGTCTACATACAGTGTAGGGCTGAAGTGGTTAATGTACGTTTTGTGATAATAATCAAAATCTACAAAGTAACTAGTAACTCATATTTTCAAATAATTGTAGTGGAGTAAAAGCGCAATATTTGTCTCTGAGATGTAGTGGAGTAGAAGTAAAAGTATAGAAAGATGGAAATACTCCAGTACAGTAAAAAAAATCCTCAAAATTGTACTTAAGCACTGTACTTGAGTACATGTACTGTACTTAGTTACTTTACACCACTGACAGGCTCACACCCTCACCCAGCTCAGAGGTTTAATTGTGTCGGCCTGTTGAACAAAGCAGACACCACCAGCTCCAGCAGTAAAAATGTATCAGCCTTTGATGGTGATGATATCAAAGGTCTGTGTAGCTCCCTTTCTCATCCACTCATGGCGTACTGCGGGTCTCGCTGGCTCATCCCAACGGGACTCGTCACGGATGAGCAGAGTTGAAATGAACTGCTGAGCCAACGCGACTCCCGGCCGCAACGAAAGTGTGCTGGAAGACGAGCGCTCGCTACGGGAGAGACGCCTCTCCCTCTCTCTGTCGGGGCTCCGTCAGACGTGACGGGGCATGGCGAGCGTGACTGAGAGGGTCGAGGGACACACAGAGGGCTGATGAGGATTTAAACCCATGGACTCAGCAGGCCAGCATCTGACAGGAATGCTGCTGTTATTCACGCTCCTGACATGGAAGAGTGCACGGCACAATGAAACGTGTTGGATAACAAACACCACGCGGCCCTCGATCTCCACCCCGGCACCCCCCTGGAGAGCCAATCATCCACCACTACCTCCTCACCCCTGGATTGCCTGCTCCAATCACAGATCCCACAAGCTTTTAACTGACAGATGTCAAGGAGGTGACAGACTACTGGCGAATCCTGACTGATTGACAGATGTCAGACCATGAGACATATCGCAGACACTGTCACTGCTGAACATGTACAGTACACACACACACACACACACACACACACACACACACACACACACACACACACACACACACACACACACACACACACACACACACACACACACACACACACACACACACACACACACACACACACACACACACACACACACACACACACACACACACACACACAATGATGATACAGTAAAATATACAGGAAACTATTCCATTATGGGACTCAACCATTGCTCACCATGTTGATGACATGGCCTCTGATGTGAGGGCAAAACTGGTATGGAGAAGCTCCTGATCTTGTCAATTAGATGAATCTACAGACGTGTCAAAGGATGCTCAGCTTTCTTCGTTTTTGCCGTTTGTACTGCATCAAAATGAAATGAAGAGGACATTTATTTTGTAACTAAGCAGCTTCCAATGCACAACTAGTTCTGAAATGTTCAACATGATTGATGTTTTTTCAGGGAAAATTACATTGCCTGGGTAAAATGTGTTGTGCGCTGATTTAGCAAAAAGCCATGGCTGATTTAAAAAGTGGACTAATAGCACTTGTAAAAGATGTGGCTCCACAAGTGATATGAACTTACAGATGAGTAACTCCCTGAGTAGCATACAAAGAAATGTATGCTGAATCGTAAGACGTTATGGACTATGTCCTGAAAGCTATCAATTTTGTCAAAAATAGTGCCTTGCAAACCGTCTCTTTTCTACTCTGTGCTGCTGCGGAAAAAAACACTGCTCTACTTTATCATTCTGAGGTTCGATGGCTTTCACTTGGAATAGCGCTGTCACGCATGATGGAGTTAAACATGTCTATTCGAGAGTTTTTACTCCAAAACCTGTGACAATGTCAGTTTTCTGAGTTGAACAGACTTAACAGTTCTATGCAAGGCTGCAAAACACATGCCATCCAGCTGTATGACAGAAGGAAAGTATTTTTCTAAACAATCAGTTTAATATGAAACGCAGTGTTATACATAGTAGAGTCCTTTATCTATCAGCTAATACAGTGTTACCCAACCCCTTCTAGATCAGGGTTCACTTGAATATTTTGAAAGTGTTCTTGGCCCACCCAGGCGCAGATCTACTGTTGGCAGAGTAAGGCCCAGTAAGGGCCTTACTGTGCTCCACCACGGGCTCCCCCAGAGTTAGTGTCAAAGTGTCCTTGAGCAAGACGCTGAACCCCATTGCTCCTGACGAGCAGGCTGGTGCCTTGCACGGTTTCCTCCGCCATCGGTGTGTGAATGGGTGAATGTAATGCACAATCATTGTAAAGCGCCTTGGATAAAGGCGCTATATAAATGAACCATTTATATAAATGAACCATTTATATAAATGCACGATTTGAGTCTTTTGTGAGTGTCTGTGTGTATTCTGAGCTTCTTTTGTGATTAGGTATAAAGGTCTGTCCATCTCCCCATTCACAAACCCGCTTTGCGACGTCATGACACACACACAGTATAAACAGCAGACAATAACACGGTCCCTCATTCTTGATTCTTGCAACAACAACACAGCAATGCTGCCGCCGAAAAAAAACGTCTCCGCTGTCCAGATGGAAGGACAACGCACCACCACCACCCACAGTCCCGCTTTGGGGGAGAAGGAAGAGTCCCCCGTTGCTGCTTCATTATTCAATGGAATTATGACAGCGTGGGCCTCTTTCCTACCTGGATCTGACACGTTCGGCAAGGAAGAACTTTTAAAGGGTCCATCCATGTGATTTGTAAGGGATTGTAATCGCTGAAGCTGAACAACATGCTTGGTTAATCGATAACTTCCAACGAAGGATGGATCAGGAATGAACTCCCCACAATAAATCAAGTAGCCTACTAGACAGCTAGCTGTCCTGCGAAAAAAAAAAAATCCAAACGTGCCACAGTGGCACACCGATTATGCTTTAAAGCCTGATCATTTGTTTGGAGAAATTAAGCCTATTATAATATCTAAGCTAAAAGGTGTAAAAACATAAATAAATATGTTGGCCGCCTATTATTATTTCAGGCCATTTCAAGAGGTTATTGAACTCTCTCCAAGTGTCTTTCAATTCGCACGTCATTTGCTGCATGCCTGAGGCTTGTACTGGCCATACCATGGACGCACTCACACATGCAAGCACAGATGTCAAGTGGTTTTTAAACCACTGTTTCATTCTCTGGCTGTCCTTTTTTCCCTCTCTTCCTGACTCCATTCTTTCTATTGAAGCATTTCAAATCCCCTCATTAAAAACAAGAGTCCTTCTGGAAGCAGCACAACACTCCCTACGCACACACACAGGCAGCTCATGAATCTAACAAGGGCATATCTTGTGTCCATGGAGAGACAGGACTGATCAGAGAAAAGAAACGCAGGAGAGGAGAGAAGAGAAGAGGAGAGGAGCCAGAGGGGAATTGAGGAGAGGTTTAGGAGATAATGATCATTCCTTCTTGAACCTTCTTGAATCCTTCGCCAAGCCATCCATGTTCCAACCACACCCACACACACACACACACACACACACACACACACACACACACACACACACACACACACACACACACATTTTCAGAAGGGCAGACGTTTGACAGCTGCCTGTCTGTCTGTCTGTGTGTGTGTGTCTTTCTTTATTCTTGGATGCTAGTTACTATGCAAATATATCTTGGTCACTTGTTCTCATGTTTTCGTTACTTGATTTGTTTTTCTCTTGACCACGAAGCATGTTGTTTAGACAGATGCTAGGTTCTGGTATATTAGTTTCTCTGAGGCACATACATTCCAGGCGGAAAGAGTGCGTTTTCCGGCAGCGGCATCTGTTCATGATCTTCGTCAATGTGAGACAGGGTGGGTTTGAAGTGATTGACAAATAGGATCCCTTTCATTCATTATTGAAGGCCCAGATCAAAACCACGGCACCCAGGGTACTGGCGTGATAGGTGGGTAGACAAGACAGAGAGATGCGGGGTGCAGGGAGGAAGGTAATCTGAATGCGAGGAGAAGAAGGAGAGGTGAATCTTATAGTTGAAGGGCAACGGAGAGGGATATGCAGCGTGATGGCAGCAACAATGGACGGAAAAGGGTAGAGAGAGAGAGAGAGAGAGAGAGAGAGAGAGAGAGAGAGAGAGAGAGAGAGAGAGAGAGAGAGAGAGAGAGAGAGAGAGAGAGAGAGAGCGCGCCTCCCTAATGGCTAATATGGTTTAACACACAGTTTATGGTTGTATTCTTTGCAGCCAATTATAACAAACATGCCTTTTGACCAACGTATATGAAACTTATATGAAAGGTTCTATTTAGGTACTTGTAGTCTTGTGGTCCTATTTAAAGGTAATTTAAATAGGATTACAAGACAAATACACTGGAATATAGAAATTATAGCAAATTATGTCAAGCCCCATTTCCATTTAGGCTCTTATCATTCAGTTGTAAACTGTGAAGTTGACCAGCAATACGCACAGCAATATAAAGGTGTGCTCAGTGGACCACAAAACTCCACCAGAAGCCAGGCACCAATGACCAATTAAACATCACTCTCGCTCTCTCTCTGTCTCTCTATTGTCTTTATATGGTTATGTCTATTGTCTGTGGTTATGTCTATTGGCTACATACAATATACTGTACATGGTTGGTTATGTCTATTGTGTTATGTTATGCCTCACACACGCGCGCACGCGCACACACACACACACACACGCACGCACACGCACACGCACGCACGCACGCGCACGCACACGCGCAACAAAACAAAACAGTCAAAGTAGTGAGGATGATTGTGTGATCCTCTTTGGGTCCATAGTGACATAGCTACAGAGCTAGAAGAGTTTCACCTGCTGCTGATCAAGGAGCTGCAAGATAATCCCAATTGTTTCAATGTTTATTTCATGCATATTGATGCTTTGCTATGCTGGAGCCACATTAAAAAGAAGACCACCAATTCCGCGAACTTGAACAGCGGCTGACAGTACACGCACGCACGCACGCACGCACGCACACGCACACACACACACACACACACACACACACACGAAGAGAAAACCGTACCATGCAATTCGCCTTTCCTGAATCCACAGGCTTCATTCTTGAGCGTAAAACAATGCAATACTAAAACAAGTGCAGAAAAAAATTCGGGGGCGGTGTCTAAATGTGATGTATTTTTTATGGCTCAGAGGGCAAGCTCATTCACTCTCTCTCTTTCTCACACACACGCACGTACGCACGCACGCGCGTGTGTGTGCGCGTGTGCAAGCATAAAGACCAAGTGAGGGATCACTGCTGAGAGTATTGTCAAAACAGATGAGACATCTGACCATTTCAACAAGCCTGCCATCGGCACTTAAGTGGGAAGTCTTTGGAAAGTCCAAGCCTTGTCATGGAGTAGATGGGGGGGGGGGGGTTGTCAGGTGTGAAATGGTGTCATTTCACACCTGGGTGGTGGAAAGATCAGGGCTGTCTAATCTGTAGTATTCCTTGTCTTCCATCGTCTCAGCTCAATCTTAGTACACATTAGATGGAGTGATTTTAGGTGAGTGCATATCTCTCACACGTCTCTCCTTTCTCCCAGCCCTCCCACCTCTCCTACACTCCCTGCTTGTTGAGTCAGCGTGCTCCCCTCTCTGAGTCACTGCTCTTCTCTTCTCTCCTCCTCTCCTGTCTTCTCTCCTCCTCTCCTCTTCGTCTGGCTCTGTCGTTCCTGTGCTGTCATTTAGCGTCGGTGGTGGTGATTAAGCAATTCATCTTTTGCTCCACACAGTCAGCACTTTTATTCATTCAGTCTTTCATTTCGTCCCCCCCCCCTTTATTTCTTTCCTTTCATTATTTATATCTGGCTTTATGGTTATGATCGCAGGGGCAATGTGCAGAGTTTGTACATTTCCCCACGAACGTATGCACGCAGGTACCCATGAACACAATCACAGAGGCTTTCACATTGGGTGGGTACGTACACGCGCACGCGCACACACACACACACACACACACACACACACACACACACACACACACACACACACACACACACACACACACACACACACACACACACACACACACGCACGTTAGATACTTTGTAGAAAACATTTCACTTCGGCAAGAATATGCATAATCCATCTTCCCTTTCAGCTGTACGAAACAAATTGATGTTGGTTAGGGCCTATTTTCCTTTAAGCCGGTTGATGAGATAAACAAGGCTTCTCTCTCTCTCTCTCTCCAGGTGACAAGGCAGGGCGGTATTGAACGTGACACACTCTTTAAACCACGTTCAGTGAGCCAGCCACCAGCAGCAGCACAGCACAGCATGGGCAACAATCTCCTGAATGCACCCCAGTCACTCCAGGTAGACAGACCTGAGAACAGCCAAGCTCATGAATAAATAATGGAAAGACACAGGCTCACACAGCGACAGAAAATGTTTTTGCAGCATCAGCCCCCATGTTTACCACAAGAAAGTGGCTACAGAGGAGCGGGGGCTTCACACACATTGAACTGATAAAAAAAACAAGTTGTTTGCAGATAAAAACAACTTGTTTCCGTCCGAGTATCAGTATAAAATATTGATGTAGCCGCTATGTCGCTGCTACGTCTAGATGCTACACCACTAGACTTTCAAGTGGACAGCTAGCCCTCCTGATCTCACTCCACTCTGAATAAAGGGTAATAAGCAACCAGGTCTATGAAAACAAGCCCAAAAGAAGCAACTAACACATGGAACACTTTAAACCTATATACATCGGCTATTTGAATCTACAATCTCACAACGCGCGTTGTGAGATTGTAGATCAGCTATTTAAAAAAAAGTATTTGAAATTTTGAAATATTTCTAAAACATTTTAACAACACAAATCTGGTATAGGGTCCCTGGCACAAAATATTTTCAGATACAATTACATATTAATTGGGGGGTTCGTGACATGAAAATGTGTGAGAAAGGTTTAAACAACATTTAGGAAACAAGCTCAAATAAGCAACTACACTTTAGAGACAAGCCCAAATGGACATGGCAACACTGATTCAGTTGATAGAATGAGCAAGAAGGTCACTAACTCAAACATGGCCAACCTGTGATTGGGTGATGACACAAAGCTTCAGGACCAGAGTCTGTCTGTGTTGTTCTGACTGGGTGGGCTGGGAACCAGAATTTGATCGAAACAACTTACATACATAGATCAGCAAAATTCTTGTCAATTCTTGATTGGGACTGGTTTCCCACACACGCGTTATTGAAGGGAGGAAGAAAAAACTTGTCAGCACTGAAATAGACATGTAAAGACGAAAATAATGCACACATACTGTAGCAAACTTACGCTTTAACCTCGGCCCATATGGCAAAAGAATATAGCTGAATGAATTCACTTGCAGTTATGTTTTTTCCATAATGGTGTGGAAGTCAAAATGAACCACACTTTTGTGCTGTTTTTCACTGTGAGCGCTTTCACTTCTCACGCTTTTGCACTGACCCAATGGACACGTTTTTGATTGGCCTCTGGGCGACGCTGGGCGACTGAATTTCCCCCGCGGGATAATAAAGGTATCTATCTATCACTTCAACTTCGACATGCATTCGACTATGCTGCCACCAAAATGTGGAATGACCTACCAAAAGACATACTGTAAAGGTTCTCGACTCCTCTAAACTAAACTAAATTAATTCATGTCCTTCAAAGTACAAGTGAACATAGTTTAACTCTTTTAACATTTTGAGAATCCTCTGACCCCCACCCCTCCTTTCTCTGTGAATATACCTTATGATTCTACTGATCTTTATTCCAATATGTTTTGTATCATATTTGTATTGTATTATATCAAAAAGTCTCTCCTGTCGTCTTTGTTCTTAACTTTGACTTTTTGCTTTACCTTCAATCAGGTCCTCATAGGTCTGACGATCTGTCAGTTGTGGACATGCATCACAGCATCTTAGCCGTGCACACACACACACACACACACACACACACACACACACACACACACACACACACACACACACACACACACACACACACACACACACACACACACACACACACACACACAGTGACAGATCCTGTCTACAGCTGACAGGGTTTTATATCAGCAAAGACACAGACCAACCCCCCCTCCCCTCCAGTACGACCCCTCGACCGCGCCATGATGAGAGATGAGACAATCTGCTCTCTGACACTTCTGCTCATATCACAAACATACACATCCGGAACTACACACAAGTGTAGACATCCACAAGCACACATACATACATACACATATATGCATCCACGAAAACACACTCGCACCCATGCACTTGCGTCATGGACCACAGGGCACCATTAAATGCATGCATGTGTATTGTGTAAAAAGGCATGTGTGTGCACGTGCATGCACGCGTGTGTGTGTGTGTGTGTGTGTGTGTGTGTGTGTGTGTGTGTGTGTGTGTGTGTGTGTGTGTCAACCTCTTAACTGAAGGCTTTGTAAAACCCTTGTTCATCATAACTGTGATGTTCTACCCTGAGGGCTCAGAGGCATAAAGCAATTTCCCTCTCGTTACACAGATCGTGTGCGCACACACACACACACACACACACACACACACACACACACACACACACACACACACACACACACACACACACACACACACACACACACACACACACACACACACACACACACACCCACACACACACACACACACACACACAAACACACTAACACGAAACTCCCCTGCCATTTGTCTGTCATGTCAACTATAGCAGGGACTAATCTCTAGAGCAGGTTATTCATAATGAGGGCTGTGTACTTGCTTATCAGTGTAGCAGTCTACAGAGGAAGATGTATTCCCACATTATGTGTCATGAAGGCTGCTTTCTGAACAGCTTTGCCTGAGGCCATCCGGTCTCCAGAGTTAGCTAGAAGCTGTGTGATAAACCCCCCTGTCCTTCCTTCTACAAGGACCAGGCTCTGTGTGCCGCTGCCCTCCCCTGCTCTCCCTTCTGCTTCGTCTTCTGCTGGGTGGTCGTCTGCTTGCATTGCGCCGAGGGCTTGGCATAGTGCTGCCTCGCCCCGGTCACTGCTGTGTTGTGTTATGCAAAGGAGAATACAGGCCAATGCAATTGACCCTTCGCTAAGCGACACGAGTTGCTCGGTGATTTTGTGTGTTGAGCTCGAACTTGAAAACAACTCCCGAGACTCCTTTTTGAAGACACTGACTGTCTCCATCACAAACACACATCTGCTATCAAAACAATAAAGGCTTTCACTGGGACTTCTCCCTGGCTCTGAGGCAGAGCCCAGCTGGGCTCATCAGCCCACAGCTCCTGTGCACAGCTGGGTTCAGCTGAGTACACAGTGCTGAGGATCAGAGGTAGAACTTCCCCTTGCAGCGGATGGAAGAGTTTATTACGAGGTATACTCACGCCTACTCTTTCTTTTATCCCTCCCCAAAGGAGTGATTATCTACTACCTGCTATAGGAGATAATTAGCTTTCCACAAAGTTTGTCTCTCTCTTCTTTTTTATTTCTTTAAATTTAGAGTAGCTAATTATTTTTACCCTCTTTTTCTCCCCAATTTAATTGTTATGCCAATTAATTCCTCCCCACACACAGTTCTGTGTTGTCACTGCTGTTGTGTCCTACTGACTCACCTGCCAGTGAGGAGCCCCCACCGGGAGGACGTAGGGCCTTCGCCCTACTCCTCCCGCCCAACACTCCCTGCTGACAGGTGCCGTCCAAGCCCATAGAAGTACGTGCAATCACCAATATCACCCTCCCCGGCCGGGTCAATTGTGTTCGCATAGATGCCAGACAAAGCCAGAATGCACCACGGTGGATTGGAACCCACAACCTCTGTGGTGGTGGGCAGAGACTGCGCCACCCGAGCGTTTTCTTTTTTTCTTTCTTTGGAACCATCCTTGCCTCGGGTCATACTAATTGTCCAAAACTACCCAAAACTACCCAAAACTACCCAAAACAACCCAAAAGCGTACCCAAAACTACCCAAAACAACCCAAAACTACCCAAAAGCTTACCCAAAACTACCCAAAACAACCCAAAACTACCCAAAACAACCCAAAACAACCCAAAACTACCCAAAAGCGTACCCAAAACTACCCAAAACAACCCAAAACTACCCAAAAGCGTACCCAAAACTACCCAAAACAACCCAAAACTACCCAAAAGCGTACCCAAAACTACCCAAAACAACCCAAAACAACCCAAAACTACCCAAAACAACCCAAAACAACCCAAAACTACCCAAAACAACCCAAAACTACCCAAAAGCGTACCCAAAACTACCCAAAACAACCCAAAAGCGTACCCAAAACTACCCAAAACAACCCAAAACTACCCAAAAGCGTACCCAAAACAACCCAAAACAACCCAAAACTACCCAAAACTACCCAAAACAACCCAAAACAACCCAAAACTACCCAAAACAACCCAAAACTACCCAAAAGCGTACCCAAAACTACCCAAAACAACCCAAAACAACCCAAAACTACCCAAAACAACCCAAAACAACCCAAAACTACCCAAAACAACCCAAAACTACCCAAAAGCGTACCCAAAACTACCCAAAACAAACCCAAAACTACCCAAAAGCATACCCAAAACTACCCAAAACAACCCAAAACTACCCAAAACTACCCAAAACTACCCAAAAGCGTACCCAAAACTACCCAAAACAACCCAAAACTACCCAAAAGCGTACCCCAAACTACCCAAAACCCAAACCTACCCCAAACTACCCAAAACTACACAAACGCGTACCCAAAACTACCCAAAACAACCCAAAACTACCCAAAAGCGTACCCAAAACTACCCAAAACAACCCAAAACTACCCAAAAGCGTACCCAAAACTACCCAAAACAACCCAAAACTACCCAAAAGCGTACCCAAAACTACCCAAAACAACTCAAAACTACCCAAAAGCGTACCCAAAACTACCCAAAACAACCCAAAACTACCCAAAAGCGTACCCAAAACTACCCAAAAGTGTACCCAAAACTACCCAAAAGCATACCCAAAACTACCCCAAACTACCCAAAACTACCCAAAACTATACCAAAGGCGTACCCAAAGCTACCCAAAACTTCTGTATTTCTCCTGCATTATTATTATTGCATTATCGGCAAAAACAAAATCGCCCAATGATGGCTCTGTTTTGCTTCCATCCCGTGTGAATTCACATTTTCATGACATTTTAATTCATGTGACTGGGATGGTTTACCAGGCTACTGTTTTGCATCAGATCAAACTTCTGTTAACATTCTGTTGAATGTGTCTTTATAGCTTTAAGTATGGCTTGTTATGCTTGATCTTATACCCTATAGCTATGTCCTCTAATATTTGCCACAGAAAACTTTGACTTTAGGTGTGCAAAAAAATCATGGTATGTATGTCTCATAGCTGCCATCCCAGTGTAAATACAAAGGCCCAAGAAAAAGTGGTGGCTCCCAGACAGTATCTCTTTTTAAAAACTTTAAGTGTGGAAAAAACAGGGTCCTAAATTAAAAATTCTGTCCACCCCCAATACAGATGTTGCCTCTTCTCCACAACAGAGTCTCCTAATATCATCAAGCTGTTGGTCAAGGTAACGGATGACACAAAGTGGTTTCCCCTTTCTTGATATGATCTGTATAGTTATTGTCTTGGAGCATGTTCAGGAATGTCATTGGAGTTTTGTAGGCGTACTTTTACCAGGAGACAAATTTTCCTCTGACAACTTTTCCTCCATATTTTGTACCTGATTCAAGTCTCTTAATGCATTTTCCTCCAAACAAAAAAAAAAGAAAAACGTTTCAAACCCCTGCAATGAAAAAAAGGAATTAAAACAATTATTATTATTTTTTTATTTTTTTTTCGCAATAGTGAAGCAATATCGCGATATATTGCGGGATGATATATTGACACCCCTAGCCGTGTGTCGGTTCAAAAATAATATCAAATAATTTAATACTGAATTAAGCAACAGTCTGGGGTGCAGTGAAATATCCCTTTAAACACAACTGCGAGAATTATTTCAGATTTTTTGCTGTTTATTGCCAGATATATTTTGATTGAAAAAAAAAGTACTCAGGAGCCGAGATACAGAATTTTTAAGTTTTAAGTTAACAAGAAAGTGGATGGGAGTCTAAATCTTTGATCATATCTCCTTGGTTCAAATTAAAACATAAAAATAAATTAAAAACTTTTTTTTTTTTTTTTTTTTTTAAACGAGTTAACTCGATCTAGGCAAGCAAGTGATGGATTCTAAAAACGAGTTAACTCGTTTTTGGCAAAGGGGAGCCAGTCAAACTAGCATCACTTCAGCCATATTGTCTTTTTCTACATGTTCTACATGCTACAGTGGGGTGCATTGAAATTACCCTTTAAGAGTACAGTTGTTGTACAGTAGGGGGAGCCAGTCAAACTAGCATCACTGCAGCCATATTGTCTTCTTCTACATGTTCTACATGCAACAGTCTGGGTGCAGTTAAATATCCCTTTAAGAGTACAGTTGTTGTACAGTAGGGGGAGCCAGTCAAACTAGCATCACTTCAGCCATATTGTCTTCTTCTACATGTTCTACATGCAACAGTCTGGGGTGCAGTGGAATATCCCTTTAAGAAGTTGTTGTTCAGTATAGGGGGAGCCACTCAAAATAGCATCACATTCAGCTATATTGTCTTCTTCTCCATTTTCTACATGTTACAGCTATGGCTGCCAGAAAAGTCAAGGCTAATGCTAGACAAAGTCAACTATGTGGTTTTTGCACCAAATCTTGCAGCAAAACTGCATCTCTTCAGTGTCAAGACTGTAAGTTGTGTTACCATGCTTCATGTCTGTCTATGAATGAAAGACAGGTACAGCCATGGATATCCACAGATATGGAATTCATCTGCCCCAAGTGTGTGGGGCAACCATTTTCTTTGGAAAGATGTCTTCAAAGAATATTGAGTGCTTCAGGAGTGGAGGAAGTACAAAAGAAGTGCAAAAATGAAAAGGCTTTGCTGAAGCATTACAGAGTCAAGCTCCCAAAGCGATCATCCCACAGTGACCAGGCATGTACTGACACTATATCACTAAACATTTTGCAAAAATACCAACCAGGTCTCACCTCTGAGTACAGACCACTGAAGACTGGGGCTGATGGAAACTGTTTGTATCGTGCCATCTCTGCTGCTTGTTTTGGGTCAGAAGACCATCATCTACTTCTGAGACTTCTAGCATTACTTGAAATGGCAGATCATCCCACCTGGTATGACCCAAAGAAGGACAACTACTGCTCTCCTTTCCGGAACAATCCCTGTTTTTTACTGGATGACTATGAAAACTACCTGAGCAAAACAGCCTCGCTGGGGAGCTTTTCTGACATGAACCACATGCTTGCTCTCACTGCTGTACTTGGCATCCCTATCCAGAGCTATTACCCACCTGGTGAGTAAGATTTTGAAAATTTGCATACATTTTTTTATTCATGCCTTTTGTTTTTGTTATTATTGTTAAATAACAATAATGTGAGTGCACTTCCTCACTGATGCTAAAAATAAGATGGCACAATTTCTGTCTACTCACTGTGTCTCATTGGACAGTTCAGAATACTGCCTACCAATGACATCATCAATGAGGATTCCAAGCCAATAGTAGCTACAGCGTTTCTCTTCATGGAAAGTTAGCATGCTGAAATAGAAGCCATTGTTCTTGCATTAAATACAGTAATAAATTATTAAAATTAATCAAATTAATACAATTAATACAATAGATACATTCATAAAATTAATAAAATGAATACAATTAGTTAATAGATTAAAATTAATTAAAAAATACAATTAAAATTAATTAAAAATCTTGTTTGAAATGACCAAACTGGCCTACCAATGATGTCACTGGTATGGAGGTTTCTGTCCACAGCACTCACACAGCACATATGGAATAGACAGATATGGGTCATAATGAGGATTAGTGAGGACCAATTATATGACGGTTGAAATGGGTGAAGTGGGTCATAAGCATATATGCAATAATTTACAGATAATAGCTACAGTAGATATTATGGATAACACTAGTTGTTGTTACCAGTTATATATTGTTATACTAAGTTGTTATATATTCTCTCCCCCCACCCCCCACCTCCAGTTTCCAGCAAATTCTCTCTGTCCCCCTTCACACTCATGGTGAAAGGAAGAGGAGTTAAATCCAACTGTACAGCTCTTCACATTATGTGGACATCAGTGTCTTGGAAGCTATCTGATAAGCATCTATCTGTGAATCATTTTGTGCCGCTAGTGCCATTTACACAGGAAGTCGATAACCAGGAAAATGGCCAGTACATTTTTTGTGAAGCAGACTTTCCAAACCTTCCCTCCCTACGTAATCCAACATTGTCAAAGAAGACAGTGATAGACTGCCAGGCTGAGGAGACTTGCCAGTCCCCAGTAAGTGAAGCAGACTTTTCAGCGCTTCCCTCTGAAAATCCTCCCATTTCAAAGCAGCACAGTCCATGCCCTGAAACTGACCTCTACATACTTGAGGATGGAACCACTGAGCCAATAGAAGTTGAACCAAAGCAGCACAGTCATCATTGCAACCCTGATCAGCCTGACAGTCCAATTGAAACCTACCAAGACATCTGCATGGATTACCAAGACACAGAGGACATACTTGAGGACGGACTCAGTGAGCCATTAGAAGTTGAATCACACAATGTTACAGAGCCCATCAAAGTAAGAGCTATGTCAGAATCTCATAGCACACTTAATGGCCGGTTCATGGACATTAATAGGGTGTTCACTCTGCTGATGGAGCAGCAAGAAGACATTGTTCTATTAAATGTCCCAAAGGGTATAAAACAAAACCAATATTTCTTAATTGATAACAGCTATAATGTCCCCAGAAGAAAGAACAAGCAACACAGTGTATTTGTTGATGACTGTGGAGTTTGGCAGAGCAGTTCAGGAAGCACCACTAAAACATACTATTTGTTCAACAAAGGGTACCTTAAACATGTACACTACAGAAATGGTGTGTATGGCTTAATTAAAAGCAAGGTTTTTGAAACATTTGAGCCACAACCAACAGCAAATGACATTGTGGTGATGTGTCGCTATTATACAAAACTAAAAAGGGACAATAATTTAACAAGACGAATAACATGGATAGAAAGGCTTCCTGGGGCTTCACCAATTGGCAAAGATGCTGCTGTGTGGGAATATCTGGGTACATTTCCTTTGATACCAAGTCACCATGGGAATGGTAAAAACCATCCTCCACAGTACATCAGGACACCAACTGATGTGAATAAGAGAGTGTCCGAGGCAGTGCTGACCCAGGCCCCTCGTGAAGTGTATTCACAATTTGTTAGAGAGGATGAGGAAAATGCACCAAGGGACTTGAAGCAGGTACAAAATATCAAACAAAAGGTATCAAGGGAAAAGAAGCCTCCTGGTAACAGGACAAATGTTGCAGATGATATTCAGACAGTCCTGAACATGCTCCAAGACAATAACTATGTCCAACAGGTAATATCAAGGAAGGGGAAACCGCCTTGTGTCATGCTATACCTTGACCAACAGCTTAAAGATGTTAGGAGATTCTGTTGTGGAGAAGAGGCAACATCGGTATTGGGGGTGGACAGAACTTTTAATTTAGGACCCTGTTTTCTCACACTTACAGTTTTTAAAAACCAAACTCTTGTAAAAAGAGATACTGGGGAACCACCACTTTTTCTCGGGCCATTATACTTACACTGGGATGGCAGCTATGAGACATACCATGATTTCTTTGCCCACCTGAAGTCTAAGTTGTCTGTGGCAGATATCTCAACAGAGATAAACATACATGAAGAAATAGCTATAGGGTCAGATCAAGAACAAGCCATACTCAAAGCTATAGCCTCTAACTTTCCAGTGGCATCACATGTGTTGTGTTCAAGACACATTAAGCAGAATGTTACACATTATCTGCGAGACAAGGTTGGATTGGATGCAAAACAGAGAGCCATTGTTGAAAATAAAATCTTCTTTGCCGATAATGCCCTCATGACCGCAAAGGACAACTGTGCGTTTCAAGAGAAAGTCCTTGACCTAGAAACATACATTCAGAACAACTGTCCAAAATTCATATCTTATTTTTCAAAGAATCTTGTCCCTGTTTTAAAGGAAAAGGTCATAGAGCCCAAAAACAAGATCAGCTGGCTCCCAGAAGGTTGGACCAACAATAATTGTGAGTCAATGAATCATGTCATAAAACTCACCACAGATTGGAAACCTCAAAAACTCCCTGACTTAATTTTAAGACTCAAATCCATATCTGAGCTGCAGTACTTGGACATACGGAGGAGCCTGCATGGACAGGGAAACTATAAAGTTGGGAGGGAATTCAAAGGGCATGAGGTTTCCCAGGCAATATGGGACAGTAAAAGTACAGAGGAAAAGGAGGTGGCTTTTCAGAAGTTTTTAAAAGCAAAGCTTCCAGAAAAAACTTCCAAGATAACATCACGAGATGGACATCTGGAGATCCCCTCTGTCTCTCAGCTGGCCAAAAAGCCTGGCCAGAAAAGATCAGCAAGGGCTCAGCGTAGTGTTACAACAAAAAAGAGGAAGACGGTTACCAAGTAACTTTAACCAGTAGCACCCCTATGCTAGGCATGTCAACTTGTAATAAGTGAACAATCTGCAGAAAGACCAGATCTCCAAGTTCATGATGGTGTTGTAAGCGTTTTGATCAGCTATGTTCGGCTAATAGATTTGTTGTACAGAGGGGGGGGGGGGGGCAGGTATAGACCCCTGGTGGACCCCGGTCAATGAAGTATCTAGGGTTAAAGTGAATAAACAAAAACTAAACGGTTAAGATAATATTCCAAGTTTTGGCAACAGTTTCAATGACCAAATAATAATAAAAAGTTTAAAGAAAAAAATATCTATATACAGGGAGACAAAAAATGATTACTGCTGAATGTGTGAGATGTAGGTGACACAACATGGACATGCCTGTATCTTAGCCAGGATGTAAATACATAGGAACACATAACCCTGAACAAGTTGGAAGGCTGGAATGAAAGAAATAAACTCCCACTAAGGCTTAGCCTTTAAAAAACTTACTGAAGTTTATACATACACATCCGGGAAAGCAGTAAAAAAAAATAAAAAAAATAAATAAAAATGAAATGAGTTCATACTATGTTTCTACTGTGACATATAGTTCACCCTATTTGTTGTGTGCAATTATCTCACAATGTGGGTCATGAGACATTCAAATTGAGGAAATTGAGTAAAAATCAAATTTTTTGGGGAATTGGAATACACTTGAGCAATAAAATGCACAATGTTTAGGCCTAAATAAAATGCTGTTGTTGGCTTTTAATAAACCATTAATTGTTTAAGATTGTCTTTGTGTTGTATTTTATATATCTGATCCAGTGAAAATGGGTGTCTATATATATATTGCTTACCGTAATTTTGATTATCCATTTGATGTTTGAAGAACATAAACAGTTGGAGTAAGACCTGTTGAGAGCATGGCTCTGGCTATGTCTGTGTTAAATTATCCACACACCTGACTCTGGTAAATTGTCCACACACCTGACTCTCGTTGACCTACGTACTAACAGTTGCATTGAAACTATGTTTCAATGCAACTATATTTGAAGGGCAAATATATCTACATATCTATATCTACATTTGGGTACTTTTGGGTACTCTTTTGGGTACCTTTGGGTACATTTGGATACTTTTGGGTACGCTTTTGTGTAGCTTTGGGTAGTTTTGGGTATGCTTTTGGGTAGTTTTGGGTAGTTTTGGGTACGCTTTTGGGTAGTTTTGGGTAGTTTTGGGTTGTTTTGGGTAGTTTTGGGTACACTTTCGGGTAGTTTTGGGTAGTTTGGGGTAGTTTTTGGTTGTTTTGGGTAGTTTGGGGTACGCTTTTGGGTAGTTTTGGGTAGTTTTGGGTACGCTTTTGGGTAGTTTTGGGTTGTTTTGGGTAGTTTTGGGTACGCTTTTGGGTTGTTTTGGGTTGTTTTGGGTAGTTTTGGGTAGTTTTGGGTACTTTTGGGTAGTTTTGGGTTGTTTTGGGTACGCTTTTGGGTAGTTTTGGGTTGTTTTGGGTTGTTTTGGGTAGTTTTGGGTTGTTTTGGGTAGTTTTGGGTACGCTTTTGGGTAGTTTTGGGTTGTTTTGGGTAGTTTTGGGTACGCTTTTGGGTAGTTTTGGGTTGTTTTGGGTAGTTTTGGGTTGTTTTGGGTTGTTTTGGGTAGTTTTGGGTACGCTTTTGGGTAGTTTTGGGTTGTTTTGGGTAGTTTTGGGTACGCTTTTGGGTTGTTTTGGGTAGTTTGGGGTAGTTTTTGGTTGTTTTGGGTAGTTTGGGGTACGCTTTTGGGTAGTTTTGGGTAGTTTTGGGTACGCTTTTGGGTAGTTTTGGGTTGTTTTGGGTAGTTTTGGGTACGCTTTTGGGTAGTTTTGGGTTGTTTTGGGTAGTTTTGGGTAGTTTTGGGTTGTTTTGGGTAGTTTTGGGTACGCTTTTGGGTAGTTTTGGGTTGTTTTGGGTAGTTTTGGGTACGCTTTTGGGTAGTTTTGGGTTGTTTTGGGTAGTTTTGGGTTGTTTTGGGTTGTTTTGGGTAGTTTTGGGTACGCTTTTGGGTAGTTTTGGGTTGTTTTGGGTAGTTTTGGGTACGCTTTTGGGTTGTTTTGGGTAGTTTTGGGTAGTTTTGGGTAGTTTTGGACAATTAGTATGACCCCTTGCCTCGCTATCCTCGTACCACCTTACCCTCTCCACCCTCCTCCCACTGTTCCTCACTGTCTATCCTTTAAGGTGGATGGACAATGGAATTAGTGGCTGTGTTATCTAATGGACAGCAGCACACAAACAAAGAGAGGAGAGGAGCTGATGGGGTAGAAGGAGAGGAGATGAATGGCGTAGTGGGAAAGAGAGGAGATGATGGGGATAGAAAAAGAGGCAAAAGGGGGGGAGAGGAGAAGAGGAGAAGAGAAGAGGAATTGGATGTGGTCGTACAGGAGACACTCCTGTATGTCCACATCCTCTCCTCTCCTTTCAATGTAAAGACTCAGAACAACCAATTAAGGGGAGGCCTGGAGGGCGATAGAGAGAAGCGAACACACAGATAGAAAGAGAGTGCTTTGTTCGTGAAAACGAACAAAGAGAATAGACATGACTCAGGAGCGACAAGAAGGGAAAGAATGAAAGAATGCAGAAGAGCCCAAGAGGAATTAAAACAACAACGACAAAAAACATGACCACAGTAGAAGGGTTGCCCAGCAGGTCACCGTTGCACCCATTCAATCCGAGAGAGAGAGAGAGAGAGAGAGAGAGAGAGAGAGAGAGAGAGAGAGAGAGAGAGAGAGAGAGAGAGAGAGAGAGAGAGACAGAGACAGAGAGACACACACACACACACACACACACACACACACACAGACAGAGCTGGAGGCAATGACAGAGAGACAGAGACAGAGAGAGAGAGAGAGAGAGACACACACACACACACACACACACACACACACACACACACACACACACACACACACACACACACACACACACACACACACACACACACACACACACACACACACACACACACACACACACACACACACACGGTGACAGATCCTGTCTACAGCTGACAGGGTTTTATATCAGCAAAGACACAGAACAACCCCCCCTCCCTTCCAGTACGACCCCTCGACCGCGCCACACACACACACACACACACACACACACACACACACACACACACACACACACACACACACACACACACACACACACACACACACACACACACACACACACACACACACACACACACACACACACACACACACACACACACACAGAGCTGGAGGCAATGACAGAGAGACAGAGACAGAGCTGGGGGCGATGGCAGTGACATGTGGGGTATCTCTTCTTGTTTGTTGCATGAGAGATAGAGAGAGGAGTGGAGGAAAAGGTTCCAGGGTGGAGGATGGATGGGGAGCTTTAATCTGCAGGTCTGTGACTTGCTTCCATTTTTCCTCCAACACATTAAAGGTATTCATCGTTAGCGGAGAGACAGTGAGACTCTTGACAGGGCCAAACAAATGGAGATGCGCGAGATCTCTCTCTCTCTGTGTGTGTGTGTGTGTGTGTGTGTGTGTGTGTGTGTGTGTGTGTGTGTGTGTGTGTGTGTGTGTGTGTGTGTGTGTGTGTGTGTGTGTGTGTGTGTGTGTGTGTGTGTGTGTGTGTGTGTGTGTGTGTGCGCGTGCGTGCGTGTGTGTGCGTGTGATTGTGTGTCAGTCAGAGCTGTTGGAGCAGGTAGATAATGATGGCGGACTTCTGGCTTGTGGGTCAACATTCATAAACACACACTCAGTCAATGTTGTTTATCTCAGTCAATGTTGTGGTAACATAGTTTAAAAAAGAAATGTATACAAAACCACATTTCTGACCACACAAATATGTGTGTGTGTGTGTGTGTGTGTACGCGTGTGATTGAATGGTAAATGTGAGTGAGAATTTAATTCTCCTCTTCCCTTGCTTAGTATCCCTATCTTTCCACACATAAACAAGCACGCACACACAGAAAATGTACACACACACGCATGCCCGTGCTCGCAGGCCACCGCATGACTTTCCAGACTTTAACAGGTAGTTTTAAAGGCAGTGATTGGTCAGGTCGAGCCCCTGCGGCGATCAATAGGGTGATATCACTCAGCAGGATGAACCCGGGGTCAAATCCTTATCTGTCCAATCAGCTGGCAAGCTGACACTGATGACCTCATCACTAATGGCCAGGTAGAGAGAGTATTAACCAAGATGAAAAAATAGAAAGACCTGTCATCTCCGGTTTACTTCCCGTATCTGCGTGAAGTAGGCCGAAGCGGGTTGGAGTCAATTCATTCCAATGGAAGAGTGAACGTGAACGCAGCTTATGAACCATTCTTCACCTCCACGGCCGGCGAACTAAATATTGGACCCGATCGTCACAAGCCACACAAAATTCTCAAGATTTTCAAACTAAAATGGCTTTTTTCACAGACACAAATCAGATCTAGCACCAGTGAACGGAGGACGTTCGCGAGATTTGCTGTCAGACGCTGGCACCCACTATAGGAGAGAATTTGTAGGATTTGTGTACCATTTTGCTTTGCTTCCGTACACACGGATAAGAACGGAGACAGAAACACCACAGATGTTGTGCAATACATGTTGGTTGTCATTCATTCTTTTGTCGATCTACAAGCCCACATCGCGGTTTTGTAGATCGGCGACTTTCGACGCACGATGCCGTCGTGAGTTGAAGTACAAACCGAGCTTATTGAGGCATGAAACTCGACTCGCTGAGTTCTCAACCGATTTACACATACATAGTTTGTATGATACAGGATTAAGAATGCTGGTTTTCATACCAAAATGCTTACGTAGATTGTAAACACAAGCATCATTGCATCATCTCATACATTGACAGAATGCATTGTGTTATTGTGTCCAGTCACAATGTAACAGAGAATGTTTGCACGCATATTGCCACCCAGCCCACCACTTTCTATTTTTGCACAGTGTAATATTACTGCCCTGTTTAAAAATGAATGAATAAACAAAATATTTCATGTAAGGTATTATGCCAGTAGTAACTAAGGACTTGATTAGACCCCATGAGAGTGTACAAATGGAAGTGTAAATCCAGGGGTTGTTAAAATGCGAGCCACGCGCTAGCCGGTGGCTAAGCCGGCAGCCAACCGGTTGGGGCCCATCCGCCCCGGGCCTCGCGCGAAAAAAACAAATTAGACGGGACGGACCTTGTTTTTATACCACTTCTGCGGGAAGGAAGGAGGTAGCATTCATGCGGCAAATCTCGTAAACGTCCTTTGTTTACTGGTGCTAGATCCCTCGAGAGTGTGCTGGGACGAGATTTGTCTCTCTGGAAAAGGCCATTTTAGTATGAAAATCTCAACACAGTGTTGTAAAATCTTGGGAATATTGTGTGCCTGTCAGGGACCCGACCCGGGTAATATTTGGACCAATAAACGGAGCACAGCACCAGGAGAATGCAGAAATAATATCCTTTACTTTTCAGTCAGTTAACATACAGTAGGAACAAAGTTACACCTCGGCAGAGGGAAAAGTAACAACGGCAACGGCAGGAAACAACACGGGGAGAGTTTGACACGGTACAAACAAACAGTAGGTCACACGACATAAAGTTATCTAACAGCACTGGGCCAACAGAGAACGGCCAGTTAAATAGGCCAGGCCAAAAGTCAATCAGTGGCACAGCGGGCAGCTGAGCACACAGGTGTCACCAGTCTCCTCAATCACCAGTTAGAAAAGGGGAAAGGAGCGAGCCAGGGTGGAAGGAGAAGGGGCGGGGCTGAGGACAGGGTCAGAGTGTGACAGTGCCGTGTGGTAATTGGGTATATATTATATGTGTATATGTGTGTGGCAATATTTAGTTCAGTGACCATGGGGGACCAACTTGCTTCCGGTCTCCTAAAAAGCCTACTCCATGCAGATATGGGTAGTAAACCGGAGATGGCATGTCTTTCTTTTCTTTGTCTTTTGTACTCAGCGCCATTCTGATCCCGAGCGGCATGAGTGAGAGGAATTCACCTGTGGGAGCGCACGGAGCAATGCACGGCAGGACATCAAAACACCACAGCCAGGAAGAGAGAGAGCTGGAGCGAGAGAGAGAGAGAGAGAGAGAGAGAGAGAGAGAGAGCGAGAGCGCGAGAGAGAGAGAGAGAGAGAGAGAGAGAGAGGACAACATCATAGGGGGATGGAGGGAGATATAAAAAAAGAGACAGAATCAGCATTGCGGCGATACATTTTGAACAGCGTGGGCTTTCCTCTGCGTCTCAAAGAGACAGTGAAATGTCAACACAGTTTAGAATAAATTACGCAAGAAGTGGTGACAAAACGGTATAGAAAATCAAAGTAGAGCTGTGTGTTTTCCATAAGTAGCCACACACATCTAAACTCATAGAAGTGCAGTAAAGTTTTCAGTCAGATACTTTTATCGGGATTAACCATGATATTGCAATGATACTGCATTCAGTTTGGTGGTGGGACCCTAACCCGGCTGCTGCTGTGATACTACAGATTATGCACAAGCCTAAGATATAAGAGTTATAGCATGAAAATAAAATTAAACAATTTAAGGGCATAAGTTAAGATACACAGACATAACGTCAGATGGCACAAGGAGGGGGTTATGGTGGTGTAACACTCGGGATTCAAACTCCGGTCAGGTGACAAAAGCTGCTCACACACGCACGCACACGCACAGCGGGGAGTAATTGGGTGCAGTTGGAGCCCAGGCACGGCTGTCAGTAGGAAGCCAGACCACCTGAAGAAACCATTTGACATTCATTTCAGTCCCAGCCTCGACCCAGACACACTCGCACAGAGAGAGAGCGCCGTTACCCAGCGAGATATTGCAGCTACTGATGCTTTGGAGAGACACAAATAATATGCATGAGATGGAGCGTGTGAGGGTGTGTGGGTGTGGGTGGGGAGGGGGAGGAGGAGGGGGAGGGGGGTGTTGGAGGAAAGTGGAGGAGCACAGTGCTGCCAAAGTGGCGAGCTGTCACTGGAGTGGAGGTAAACACCGTGTGTACCACAAACACAACGATTAGCCCCGCACAACTCCTGCCTGGTCTGCATGTGTGCGAGTATGCTGTGCAAGTGTGTAATTGTGTGATTACTGGGGGGTTCTTTTGTTCAGCCTCATTGATACGAGGCGCCCAGCGATGCATCACGATCCACACGCCAGTGTCATTGACGGCGTTTGTGTGTCATCTGTATCGCTGCCCTCTGCAGAATGAAGAGTGGCAAAAATGGATTCTGATTCCAGCAGCACAATAGAAACTGCAGATGTGTGTGTGTGTGTGTGTGTGTGTGTGTGTGTGTGTGTGTGTGTGTGTGTGTGTGTGTGTGTGTGTGTGTGTGTGTGTGTGTGTGTGTGTGTGTGTGTGTGTGTGTGTGTGTGTGTGTGTGTGTGTGTGCTGCCATAATGTAGCACTTATCTGGGTGATTTACAGTATGCTGACTTGCAGCTATGAAAGGACTTATAAACACATTCAAACCAGGAGGGAGCTACATTTCTACCACTCAATTGGCTATTGTCAGGCAGCGAGAGTCTGTCTGCATTGCATGTATATGTATGGAGCTTTCAGGCAAGAAAGCAGAAAGAGAGAGGCACTGAAATGTTAAGGAGAGAAGGAGGACTGGGGGGATAGTTAGGTTAAGGTAAGTTAAGTTTAGTTAAGTTCCGAGTTTGTTCTGTTCTGTCAGAACTGAAGGGACATGAAATATTATGAGATTAGACAGATGACATATAGGCCTAAAATGAGAGGACAGATAAAATGACATGATAGATAAAATGAGATGACAGATGACATAAAATGAGAGGACAGATAAAATGACATGATAGATAAAATGAGATGACAGATGACATAAAATGAGAGGACAGATAAAATGAGGGGAAAGATAAAATGACATGATAGATAAAATGAGATGACAGATGACATACAATGAGAGGACAGATAAAATGACATGATAGATAAAATGAGATGACATATGGAGTGTCTGGTGGATACTGTAGCAATGTTTACTCCCAGTTACTCCCAGTTTACTCATATGAATTGAATACACATGGACCATAATGGAAACAAGTCCCCAGGACTTTTTTGTGTCATCCTTTTAGCCCAAGTGTTTTACTGTACTTCCGTGCCGTTTACATCTGGAGCCTCCAGCTCGTGGCGATTTCAGTCCACACAGTGGATTTATGAGCAGACACATGCAAGCAAGCATCACTCACTGTGTACCGTCCAATTGGCTCTATGCACAGCAGCCATTTTGGAGAAAAATTGGGCCTCTTCTGACTTCCATCACAGGTGTTACCAATGATACTAATGAAGGCCGTTCCATTCTGGTCAAACAGAGTCAGGGTGCTGATATTGTGCATGTTGGCTCACTAGAAATACTAGTGGGTCTCAAAGTGTGGTCCAGGGACCCTCATGGTTCCTTGAGAGGGTATAACTCTGAGAGTGTACAAATGGAACCAAATGGACCCTCCCGGGTCCATTTGGTTCCATTTGTACACTCTCAGGGTTATGGGGGTCCTTGAAATTAAAAAAGTGTGAGAACCACTGTGCTACACAAAATGGAACAGAGCCTTCATTAGTGTCATTGGTAACACCTGTGAAGGAAGTAAGAAAGGGGCCCAATTTCTGTCCAATATGGCTGCTGTGCATAGAGCCTATTGCATCGAAATGAAACGTGCACAAGTATGCGGCACACAGGCTAGTGCATTCATCTTTGTTGGTGCAACAGTGAGTGGATCACAGAGAGAGAGAGAGAGAGGGGGAAATGATCCACATCATTGAAAGGTCTCATATGCATATATGCATAATGGTGTCATGCGGTCATGGGAGTGCAGGCTGTGATGGATGACAGAGACCAGCGTGATCAATTACACAGCAGCAGCAGTATTGTAGACTATAGGAGCAGTGACTTACTACAACACGTAATGTCACACACACACACACACACACACACACACACACACACACACACACACACACACACACACACACACACACACACACACGTACAATGCAGGCAATGTCACACATATGTAAAACGCCTGCAATGTCACACACACACACACACACACACACACACACACACACACACACACACACACACACACACACACACACACACACACACACACACACACACACACACACACACACACACACACACACACAGTTTAGCAATTTATTTATGTCCACACACGGAAAACATACAGGGACACAAATATTTTAGATGCAGTAAAGGTTGCATTCACAAACTCATGGATATGTCCTCATGATACAACGCGCATGTCATTCAGCACTCCATAGGCACAAGTAGTGGCGGCTTTGCCATATATGGCAGCAGAGACTGCACAAGACTTTGCGCGCACACATACACACACACACAATCTCAGCTGTCCATCGTGTACGGTGATGACGCTTGCTCCAGGGTGGGTTTCAGCCATGTTGCCACTGGCGCCACTTAACGTGGCTGTCGAGGCCGATGCGTGAGCCGCACATCCGTCCGCAGCAGACGAGGCAGGAGATCGAGCCCGGGCGTTGGGGAATGCCGGCCGTCCTCTGGTGTAGCTGGGCACGTCTCTCTGACCTTCTTTGCTGGTTGCTGTCATTTATTTGCAGTGGTGTAAAGTAACAAAGTACATGTACTCAAGTACTGTACTTAAGTACAAATTTGAGGATTTTTTTTACTTTATTGGAGTATTTCCAGTTTTCAGTACTTTTACTTCTACTGCACAACATCTCAGAGGCAAATATTGTACTTTTACTCCACTACAATTATTTGAAAACTTTAGCTACTAGTTACTTTGTAGATTTGAATTATTATTACAAAACATGCATTAACCACTTCATCCCTAAACACTTCGGCTATTTGAAAATAGCAGATCCACAAGCTCACAATGCGTTGCGATGCGACGCATTGTGAGCTTGTAGATCTGCTATTTTCAAAAGATTTGTAAGATTTGAAAACTTGAAATGGGACATTCTGCATAATGAGTACTTTTACTTCTGGTACCTTAAGTACATTTTGATGCCAATACTTTTGTACTTTTACTCAAGTAAATTCCGGACTTTTACTTGTAACAGAGTATTTCTACATTGCAGTATTGATACTTTTACTTAAAATAAATAATAGGAATTGAGTACTTTTTCCACCACTGGTCAAGTGCCAGAGTTTCAAGCTGTGTGGGGTTGATAGCAGTGCGCTTCGGAAGGGCTTTGGTGTAGTCCTAGTCCTTGTTGCGCCTCTTTTTCTTTTGGCCACGGCTGCTTCCATACAGATTAATTTGGAGCTCTTCGGGATGTCCAAAGTAGGGGACCCTGACTTGCCAAGACGGAAAGGATCTTCTGAAGGCAGCGGATGTGGAAGGCCTCCAGGTTTGTGATGTGCCGTCTGTATGGAGTCCATGTCCTTGCTGCTAGAGCTGCACCAAAATGATCTGATCTACAAGCTCACAACGTATTGTGCTGCGACGCGTCAGCATATGTCAGCAAGGAATTGCATCATTATTTCAGACACACACACACACACACACACACACACACACACACACACACACACACACACACACACACACACACACACACACACGGGTCTATGAACAGTTCTCAGATGAGTCAGAGGCAGACAAAAACAGAGCTCAGGAATGTGTTGTGTTATGTCAGTGAGTCTCTCTCTCTCTCTGTGTGTGTGTGTGTGTGTGTGTGTGTGTGTGTGTGTGTGTGTGTGTGTGTGTGTGTGTGTGTGTGTGTGTGTGTGTGTGTGTGTGTGTGTGTGTGTGTGTGTGTGTGTGTGTGTGTGTGTGTGTGTGTGTGTGTGTGTGTGTGTGCGTGCGTGCGTGCGTGCGTGCGTGCGTGCGTGCGTGCGTGCGTGCGTGCGTGCGTGCGTGCGTGCGTGCGTGCGTGCGTGGGGGGGGGGGTCTTGTGGTTAGAGTTCATTACTAAGAGATATAGCAGGCAGTGTTCAGGAGGTGCTAAAAGGACCACTCTTCCTAGCATTCATGCTCCCTCTCTCTCACCCAACCACCCCCCCCCCCCCTCGATCCCACGTCTCTCTATCTGTCTATCCATCTCTGTATCTGTTAAAAGAACCCTCTCTGAATCATTAAGGTTAAAAAGATGAGTTCTTCCCTGACAGTCCTCACCTCTCTCCGTCTCTCTCTCTCATCCTTCTTTCATGTGAGTCCTTAACTAAAACTTTTTCCCTTGCATTCCTGCTGACAGGTGTGAGCGGACCACCTTTCTCCAGCTTCTATTTTGGTTTGATATGTTTCAGCTCCCAGGAATGTGGAGTGGATGACGGGGGGGGGGGGGGGGGGGGGGGGGGGGGGGAAAGAGAGAGAGAGAGAGAGAGAGAGTCGTAAGGGAGGTGAAAATGGAGCTGAGAGAGGACCAAAAAAAGACAATATTCCACCTTGAAATAGAAATGCTCTGACAGATCCATTTCAATTTGGCGAAATTGAACAGGTGAGAGATGGAGATAAACAGAGGGAGGGAGTGAGGGAAAGCCTTGAAAGACCCCATCTACAATAAATAAAAATGCATCTGAAAGGAAAAACGACACAACAGGAGACGAAAGTGAGAGAACGATTCCCTGAAGACCACCCTGGCTCTTTGGGTTAGGTCAAAGGCTTTCAGTTCTCAGTGAGGAGAGGCAATCACTTTTTGGCAAGTGTAAAACTACATTTTATGGGTTATTGTCAAACTGGTTAAAAGGACTGGTTATAATCTGTGGCAGAGCAGGTAAAATAACGCAAAAGATGATAATTGCAAAAGGCTTATCATAATTACAAAATAGTTTATTTCATATAGCCTACTATGTTTATTAATCACATTAAACAGACATATTTGACAAACCAAACACAGCGACATCGGAAACGATATTGTATTATGATCATAAATGTGTCGTGCCTGACCATGAATTGATCCAGATTCACCTGCACTGCTGTCACTGCACCAGGATAAGACCAAGTCAAAGCTGGTCTTAAGTTCAAGCACAAAGTATATGGGGAAGATAGCATTGTACCTTGATTGCACTTGACTAGACCACACCTAATTTTAAGATCAACACCTCCACGTGCACAGTCGGCACTGACAACCCAAGTTGAGACGTGGGGAAGATAGCATAGTGTATGTTGCTAAAAGCGGATATCTCCCGTTTTGCACACACACACAAAATATGCTGTCTTTGTACAAAGATGGACTTGCATTTACACAATACAGTAACTACAGAGGGGAATATCCATGATGCACTGTCTCTTGTACAGAGTAAAAACGGTGTTCCGTTAACTCTGAGAGGGTTAAAATGGACCCCATTGGACCCCGAGAGAGAGAAAGAGAGAGCGAGAGAGAGAGCGAGCACAGTGACCCAGGCTCTGCAAGATGACCACCCAGTATAAATCTCTGTCTGTCTGTGTGCATGCGTAAGAGTGATCTATCTGTTCAGTGATGAATCCATCCAGAGCGTGTGACAGATTAAATCACCTCCACACCTCCAAGCGTGCGTGCATGTCTGTGTTATAATTTACAGGCTAAGCATAATCAGACATACATGTGCACACGCATGCACACACACATGCAGTCCACTTTACTTCCCGCGTGGATCTGCCATGTGGACTTTTATCTATGAATTTCATATCCTGTGTGGACTACCATTCTATGTGGAATGAACCATATGTCAGTCATGAAATCTCTATTGTGACAGCAAGTCAGCACATGTTTAATTAGACGCACAATCCTCATTAGGAAGGATTCATTAATTCACCACATGAAAACAACCAAGACACCCACACCCACACCCACACAGATTCACAACAGAACAAACAAGCAGGCAGACAAACAAAGAGATGGTACAGTTAACGACAATAACAAAAAAACATAAAAGCTGCATTTGTTTTCTCAAACACTCTGGAGGAAAGAACATGCCACGAGAGAATGAGGGAGGACAGAGCCAGACCAGTCACAGAATGAGAGAAGTGATGAAATGTAAGAGAAGAGAACAGTGGCTATGATGAAGATGTTCTGACACACACTTAGGACTTTACAGTGTATGTATAGCCACAGTTGCTGATGGAATGCCGACACACAGCCATGGCAACAGAGTTGAGCTAGCCGGGGTTACAGTAATTTACTGGTATGACAGAGCCTCGCAACAGAGTTGATCTATACGAGGCTACGGTAATTGACTGTATGACACACAGGCTATAGCTTCTGGGTTGAGCTAGCTGGGCTAATGCACTGCACAGCCCACACACTGGTACCCAAGGTGAAATGGGTGTGAACAAAATAGTGGATTTTCAAGGAACAAATGCGTCATTGAGTGGATCTTTGTTCAGTCATGGCCATAGCCGTTTTTCGGGAAACAGAACGATGGCCTTCAACATTGCTTGAAAAATGTTCTCTGTTATGTTCTCTGTTAGATTAAGACCAATATAACTGTGCTGCACTTCTACAGAGGACGGATCATCAGTCATTTTGTTTATTACTTGTGCGTTGATTATTAATATTTTTAGGTGGACTGAGAAATAGGGCTGGTCTGGTCAATATCAATGTTGTGAAATGAGAGATTGTGCAGGAGTTTAGATATCGTAATACTGTGATATGGTGTAAGGGATTTTTAAGGCTGCATTACAGTAAAGTCATGTAGTTTTATTAACTTCAGTCATTTTTGCCAATCAATATCCAGCCTTAATAGATAGACAAGTAAAAGGAGCTCAGCAAAATACACCACTGTTATTAAACAGTCATACAAACTCTGTCGTGACAGCACAGTGAGCACATGTTTAATTAAATGTACACACCTCATTAATTCACCACAGGCAAACAACCAATACCCAGCTCGCTCGCGTGCACGCACACGCACACGCACACACACACACACACACACACACACACACACACACACACACACACACAGACAAACAAACAAACAAACCGTTCCTCTTCGGGCGAAAACATTAGAGACTATTTTTTTCCCAGTTCTGATCAAGATTGGCAGAGTTGAAGCCACTTTTGTGTATTTCCACATTGTAGTAAAACAATACCCTATTTGAGTGTTTTCCATTTGTACTGATGTGTTTATTTGTTGCCGATTGTAAATGGATTTTGTCTGTTAGGCTAATCTGTGGGCTAACTGAGTGAAGGTTCCATTGAAAAATATTCATTAGCTTTTGTGCTAGCTAGCAAAACATCCGGGGAGGGCAGGGAGGGACGAACGGCGCATTATGCCGTTCGGCGCATTACGGACAGGATACATTAACATGATACATGTATTTGACTATCAGCATGGTCATTTGCTCATAGGTTCTACTGAAGCATCAATGAGCGTTAGATGCCAGAAATGTAACTTATGTGCTTGTTATAGGACATTCTATCCGACCGCGCCGTCCACCCCCCATATATGCACCGTTCGTCCCGACTGGCGGCCGTGTGCGGAAGTACAGTAGCGCGACGTCACTTTACTTACCGATTGCGTTCGACTCGTTTCACTAAAATGAAAACGGACTGCGGGTAATAGGAGAGGACGAGTGTCTCTTGTTCACAAAAAAGTATGGTTGCATGAAATGAATTAATCTCTGTGCAGGGAAAGAAATAGAAAAGGGTGCACCGTTTGTCCCCGCCCTCCCCTACTTGTAACAGAGTATTTTTATATTGTGGTATTGCTACTTTTACTTAAGTAAAATGTCTGAGTATTTATTCCACCATGACAGCAGCATTGTGCATTGTGCGCACGTCACCTTGGTGACATGCGATCCTGTCATCTGCGGGCAATATGTCTGCGGCAGAGTTGACTGCTGCCAAAATGTGCCTTAATTGCTCTGCGCTTGCTGACAGGATGTTCGATAAACTAATCTCTCAGATACAAATTTCCAGCCTGTAAGCAAGTTTTGCCTATTAATGCTCAGAAGCCAAATTGAATTCCCATTAAATAAGTCTGAGTAGCCAGGAAACCTGCACTCATTCCATGTCACAGTCAACGCCAGCGGTGACAGCGTTACAGTCACCTGAGCTGAGATGAGAATGACATTAATGTAAGAAAAGGAGCAGAGATAGAGAGTGGCGTGATGAAGGGGTTGTGTGGAGGGAAAAGGAGAGAGAGAAGCATTAGTGTGAGAAACGGAGTGAGAGTTGAACCGCTCGGCCTTCAGATGGTGTGACCATCCAACCCGATCTCACACAACTTAGTACAGGGGTCTTCAACAGGGGGTCCGGGACCCCTAGGGGGTCCTCAGAGCTACTACAAGGGGTCCGACAAATCTTTGTGTGATAGGATTTTGTTTTTTTACATTAACCACTTGAACCCTAGAATTCCTTTTCTGAGGGGAACATTAGCCGAAAATAGCCGATCTACAAGCTCTCAACGCCTCGCGCTATGAGGCATTGAGAGCTTGTAGATCGGCTATTTTTGGCAAAGAGGCTATAGGTGTAGAGGGAAAAAAGAGCAGACTAAGTAAAAATCTTTAATCCGAAACACAATTTTATACAATATAGAGTAGGGGGTCCCTGCTTCATCTCTCTCTCAGCTAGGGGGTCCTTGGCCTGAAAACGTTGAAGACCCCTGACTTAGTATACATTGCACAGACTGTCATTTCGTGCATACACACCTATAAACCCGAAAATCTGTGCATACTGTAGCCGCCTCGCATCTCCTCCATTGACTAAACCATTTCGGAGGCGAGCAGTCTCAAGGGAACTGGAGCCACGTGAGGGACCACCGAGTGAGCTAAAGCGAACAAGTTGCCGTCCCGAAAAGTTGCGACGTTCGCTTGAGCCTACTCAGCGCCGTTTGAGTTATGTACCGATAGGCACAGAATCATAAATCATGTTGTGGGGACTGCTCTGCTTCTGGGTTGCAACCGGTTACGCCCACCGTGGGACTCGCCGTACATATGCACAGACTTTCGGGTTTTCTAGGCGGCTATGCACGGAATGACGTGCACTGGGTCCATGCAATGTATACTAAATTGTGTGAGATCAGGCTGGACCATAACACACACACACACACACACACACACTGCCCTGCAGGAACAAATGCTGGAAGACATTGATGTTCCCCATATCTCTCTCCCTCTGTTCCTCTCTGTCTGCCCTTCTTCTTTTCTGCCTGATAAAAACGCCAGTCACTCCTTCCTCCAGTTGTAAACAACAAATGAGAAGGGGGAACAAAAAGAGAGAGGGAGAGAGAGAGAGAGAGAGAGAGAGAGAGAGAGAGAGAGAGAGAGAGAGAGAGTGAGAGAGAGAGAGAGAGAGAGAGAGGTTATTTGATAGTGTCAGATGGAGGAGATTCAGACAGGCCATTCATCTCAATGGATCAGACAGCATTCCCCATATAGCTCAATGTCTAATGTAGCCTGGGGTTGTGAGCACCAGACCCAGTCTGCTAAGAACTGTGGGAGGCAAAGACTGAAAAATGCCACAGGCGTCTTAAGTCAACTGTTACGTGCGCGCGTGTGTGTCTGTGCTCGCTCGTTACAGCATCAGCTCAGCTTTCCAGCAGAGCTCTCCAGATAAAACAAGACCAAAGGCCACCATAGGAGTGTAAAACATAAGGGATGGTGAAGGATCTCCATTCAGCAGATGGCAAACTATCTTGAAAATGTTCAGCAGATGGTCAGAGATCTTGACAACGTTCAACGGATGGCAAAGGATTATGACAATGTTCACCTTTTGCATCACTAATTGCATTTTAAATGAATTTTTTCTTTGATTTTACATTCGTCTTTTTCCACAACTTTGTATTATCACAAGTCACCTTCCAGCAGCCACGGTACAGCATACAGGGTCATGTTTTTGTGCTGCTTTAATGCAAAGCTTAAGTATAGGTCCAGCGCAGCGCACCCCCCTGACAGTAGGCCTACTCCATTTTCCGATTAATCGAGTACAAAGGACCCCAATGGAAACAAGCCATAGTGCTTTCTTGGGTTTAAAATCCTCTGAACAGACCTTGTATTGAACTGTATTTACCTGTGCTTGTCTTTGCAAACTGTTAACAAAGTATTCAATCGATCAATCAATGCCTCCTCCTGCTGCAGCATCTTGGTGAGCAGCATTGTCGTGCACAACAGCAACTCTTATCTCTGCAGGTATAGCTTATGGCTCGGCCACCTATCCAAGTCTTTGTGCAATATTATGAGTTGTGTAAGTCTCCTCCATTGATGCAGTCTCTCTAACACACAGTTATTCATTTTCCAGTGGTCGCTGTTTATCAGATGAGTCACTGTATACACTTCCATTTGTTGGCTGGTCCATACATCTGTTGTGAAACTGATTGCAGAGCAGCTTCTCAATGTCGTAATGTCTTTATTCTGTATGCCATTGTTGTAACATCTTTATCCTGTATGCCATTGTTGTAATATCTTTATCCTGTATGCCATTGTTGTAACATCTTTATCCTGTATGCCATTGTTGTAACAGCTTTATCCTGTATGCCATTGTTGTAACATCTTTATCCTGTATGCCATTGTTGTAACATCTTTATCCTGTATGCCATTGTTGTAACATCTTTATTCTGTATGCCATTGTTGTAACATCTTTATCCTGTATGCCATTGTGCTTATCTGAAAGTCAAGTCAAGGATATCTCTCGCCAAGTAAATTATACCCTGGCTCCGGTGTTTTGATTACACATTTAAACTCTTTACCTTCCACGATATTGATAGGTCTCATATATTCAGCAATGAATGAGGCTAAAGCATCAGTTATGACCAGGGCCAGATTAAGACTTTGTAGTCCCCGGGGCTACGGCCAGGCTCAAGGCCCCCAGCCTCAAGGGAAACATGCAACTGTTTCAGAACCACAGACAGCGCAAGAAGTCACAGTCACTCTGTAAGAGACCTATTTTCCAAACCCATAAAATAAAGTCATCTAAATTACATGTTCCACAGTACAACATAAAAATAAACTATAATACAATAATAATACAACTATCAGTGAATGCACAAAGAACAAGAATCAGAATCAATCTTTATTGTCACATTAAGTAAGGTGGGTGAAATTCTTCATAGTGCAGGCTCATCAGTGCAGTTAAAAAACGAGACACAAAGTGCATACTATGCATATCTTATTATCTTATATATCTTATTTGAATAATAATCTAAGAGTCACAAATGTATGTAATGTATGTGAAAGAGCATTAATTAAAAACACAGTTCAGTTGAGTCTGTGCAGTGGCGACAGGCCTTAGCTCTTATTCAGCAGTCTGATTGTTGCTATAGATAAAAAAATGTTCACAAGTGGTGTTCTTGATCCTGATAATCCTGTATCATTTGCTTTGCCGTGGATGCAGCAGCGGCGTTAACATAGCTACTAAGGCTGGGGTGGTGAATGTCCCTGATGATACTTTCAGCCATAGCCACACATCGTCTCTTGTGTATTTCCTGGAGGGCGAGCTCACCCCCTGTGATGCGCTGTGCTGTTCACACCACTCTCTGTAGTTCCCAAACTCGTCAGGACGCTCTCGATGGTGCTGCTGCATAATGCCCTGAGGATCAGGGTTGCCAGATCTGCTTATTATAATTTCCCAGCAAGATTTTATTTGAAAATAGCCGATCTACAAGCTCACAACGTGTCGCATCGCGACGCGTTGTGAGCTTGTAGATCTGCTATTTTCAAATAGCTGATGTATATGTTAAAGTGCTCATGTTGCCCATAGTCGCTGCTTTTGGGCTGGTTTTCCTAGACCTGGTTGCTTGTTTCTCTCACATAATCTGGCAACACTGCTGAGGATGCAGGGGCCAACTCTGAACTTCTTTAGGCGCTGGAGGCAATAGAGCAGTTGTTGAGCCTTTTTCACAGCATGTGTGGTATGTGTGGCCCATTTGAGGTCCTTCGGTCCTGTGAATTTCAAAGAATTTGAAGTCATAGACCTGTTCCACTGCAACACCATTGATGTAAATAGGTGCGTGCTCTCTATTTGGCTTCCTGAAGTCCAGCTCTTTGGTCTTATTGACTTTGAAAGCGAGATTATTCTCCTGGTACAACCGTAGTCAGTGTTTCAACCTCAGCTATGTAGGCCGTCTCATCATTGCTTTCAATCAAGCCCACCACTGTCATGTGATCTTAATGATGACATCGGTGCTGTGCGTGGCCGTACAGTCATGCGTGTACATGGAATAAAGGAGAGGGCTCAGCACGCAGCCCTGAAGGGCTCCTGTGTCTCAGGGTCAGGGGGTCCGACACGATGTTAACCCATTCTCAGTGGTCTGACAGAAGGTCCAGTATCCAGCTGCACATGGTCGAATGCAGGCCCAGATCCTTGACCTTTGAATCCAGTCTGGTAGACTGTAGTCTCTCACCAATCTCTCAAGGCGCTTAGTCGCTTACTGACAATCGGAGTAAGGGCAACTGGTCCCCAGTCATTCAGGTACACCACCTTGAAGTGCTTGGGGACCGGAACCAACGATTTTTGATATAAAGTCTGAGGGGACCACAGCTTGGGAGAGGGCTGGATTAAAAAACGTTCATGAACACACAACGCTAGCTGGCCAGCACATGCCTTGAGCACGAGCCCAGTGATGCCGGCGGCTTTGCGGGTGTTTACCCACTGAAAGGCTCTGCGCACATTAGCCACCAATGGCTGGCCTCCACATGGTAGAGCAGGCCGTAAGCTGGTTGGTGCTTCCACACTCAAAATGAGCAAAAAAGTTGTTCAGTTCGCCTGGGAGGGAGACAGAGGGACTCCTCCGTCTGAAGTCTGTGATGGCACGAAGCCCCTGCCATGTGCTCCTCACTTCCCTCCTCCAGCTTGGCCATGTACTCCCTCTCTTGGCCCTCCTGATGGTTCTCTGGAGCACTGCCCGGGTGTTCCCCAGATTCCCAGATCTGAAGGCGACGTTGCGTGCATGAGAGCAACGCAGACCTCGCTGTTGACCCATTCTCTGAGCCGGTTTCATTCATGTAGTATGTGTGTCATTGCACTCATTCACAAGTGCCTGACATGTTACTAGCATTGTCGGGATGGGGGCGGGGCTGTAGTTGAATACCACTGCGGGGAGGGTGTGTGTGTGTGTGTGTGTGTGTGTGTGTGTGTGTGTGTGTGTGTGTGTGTGTGTGTGTGTGTGTCGGAGCCTCATTGCCTGGACTGCATCCCTGCGAACTCCTGATTATGACTCACTTTCTGCTATTCATAATCTTCTTAATTATTGAGTCAGTTGTAAGTGAAGTGCCGGCGGCTGATGAAGCATCCATTTTCAGACAATAGGCCTACAAAGCGTATGATTGCAATTAGTCAACTTGGTAAAGTAACATTAGCCATACCCGTAGCCTAAACCATGTGTGTTGGGTGGCGTGTACAACCCCAAGAGTTCAAAGAAAATGTTTTCAAGTGATTTGCCAAACTCGTTGTAGAGTTGTCTGTCGTCTGTACATATTTCAAGGTCTAACGCCTGAGGACTTGGCCTGTACATGCATGTTGTAGTCAACGTGAGAGAGGAGGAGTTGAAGCAAGCAAAAACGTTGCATTGGAGCCTCAAGATTTTGCAGGTGGACGAGAAGAGGGTTGTAAAAAGAAAAAAGTTAAATATGCAGAATATTCTATCCAAACAGTTTGAAGCTTCGAAGACCAATTTAAATATAACCTGTCATTTTTTAAACATGTGGCTACGAAGATTTGTGCTCGCAAAATTCATAACATCCACACACGTTTATTTTCTGACTAAGTAATTGTATTGGAGATTAAAGGACAAGTTTCACTAATGCCAAAACTGTTATCATGTCCATGCTTTTCTGTCTGTGTGCGTGTGCGTGTGTGTGTGTGTGTGTGTGTGTGTGTGTGTGCGTGCTAAGTTATCAGAGCTCCAGTAAACAGGTCTAAAGCTGTGTGTTGGAGATAAAATAAAGTCATTAGTGAATTCTGCATCTTAAGATCCCGTGAAACCTTGGATGGGACAGAGGTTAGGCTGTGTGTGTGTGTGTGTGTGTGTGTGTGTGTGTGTGTGTGTGTGTGTGTGTGTGTGTGTGTGTGTGTGTGTGTGTGTGTGTGTGTGTGCGCGCGTGCGTACGTGCGTGCGTGTTTGCATGTGTGTTATCAGCAGTTACTGACAAACTATATGGCTCAGTGGTCACTGCAAGCCAAACTAACTTTAACAACTTTGCACGCTGCAATGAACCTTGGCTGACAAACTAATTTGAAATTAAAGCCTCGTATCACCACATGATGAACTGTGACTTTACGTTCTGAACTGTGACATCACATCACGCAGATTTGTGCTCCAAAGTTCCAGCTGCACATTTGGGTGGGAGAGAAAACGAGCAAGGAAATGAGCCAGGGAGGGAGGGATAATAGTTGGGTCATTTATGGCACTTCCGTGACCGTGGAGAGCGAAGGTCCGTTTCTCAATGGATTTGTCATCTAGGAGGGTTATTAAACAAATTTAGCCGGGGTGTATTTTTTTAAATGGCGGGGGAAATTTGTGGGAGACCAAAATCCAAAATGGCTGCCGTGAAAATGAAGTTTTTAATGGTTTGACCTACAATGATGCACATTACATGGTTTCAGAGCTTATTTTGGTCAAGGAATACATATATGGTGTTTATATAATGATTTGACCTATTGTCGACCTTCAAATGCAAGATGGCTGCCAATTATGAGCTCCAAAAGGGAGTTTTTTCAAAATCGTCACAGAGCCTTCATATTAGGCTCAAATGAAAGCTCTGCTCATGATGAGTTGAATAATATACAGTATAAGTACACAGAAGTAATCTCTGAGGTCAATAAAGTCAATGTTTGTGTGTAAACAGCAGTTGCTGATTTGCGGTTTCCCATTAAATAGGGTAGGCTACTGAGAATATGGTGTCCAGTTCATCCCATCACATTTTCATAATGAACCAAAAATAAATGAGCTCTATAGCCTAACATAAAATAGTATTCTGTATGCAAAGCTAGAAAGGTTAGTTGCTTGAGGTGAATTTAAAGGTCAACTCATTTGTCACCCTTATTTTGTAGTATTGCTCCCAGTGTTTCCTGTCTGCCTAGTTACTTTTACCTGCCTTGTCTAACCAGTCTTGTGATTTTGTCAGTGTTTCCACCTGTGTCCTCCTAGTCCCCCAGCCTATCCCAGTGTTGATTGTCAGTTGAGTTCACCTGTGTCCTGTTAATCCCTGTCTATTTAAGCCCTGTGTTTGCATTGTGTTCTTGTTGGTCTGTAGACCTTTGTCATGTGAGGTTTTTAGTCGTTGTTCTTTGTGCTCAAGAATCTTGGATAAGAACCTCTCGCCAGAGCAGGATGCACAGCACGCCCTGTCTGTAGTGCTTTCCTCGTAGTGCTTGGTCTACCAACCCCTCCACTACTACCCCTACTGTAACCAGAGTGTCTGCCATTCCAGAGCCCTTGAATCGCTTGTAGATGGCATAGATGTACTGTAGGACATCAGCTGGTGGAAAGGTACGAGGATTGGGAGGATGTCCTTGAACATTTCTGGATTCTCTGCCTTGAGCTCAGTGAGCGTCTTGTAGGTGGGCAGGTCACCAACAAGAAAGGAGAATGGAATATTCTTCTGCCACATTGCCTCCACATGTTTCACCATGATGTCATTCACCACTGACTTACTTGAAGGTTCATTGTATGTTGTGTGGTAATAAGGCTTGCTCTTGTCGGGTGGTGGATGACAGCAGGACTGGGCACCACTGTATCCTGGAACTCGCTGCTCTTCAGGTGGTGGTCTTGTACCATGATTGTCTACACGAGACAGTGCATGTATCACAGAGCGAGCACACTGCGGAGCTCTGCTATCAACCTGGGAGTAAATGTCCATGGCATGACAAGGAGTAAAGATCTGGTAGACACTCTGCACAAGAGCGGTGTCTGCATCAGCTTTGCAGACACACTGCTCCTCTATGACCATTGGGCTCTGATGGATGTGGAGGCATCAGCAACCTGCCCACACGAGATCGCAGACAGCAAGCCAGCTATCGTGATCATCGACAATGACGACTTCAAGATTGACACTATGACAGGTGACTCTACAGCAGTCCATCTAACAAATGTCATGTACATGCAGCCAGAGAGCTATGAAAAGAAACCAGGCGAAGAGACTGCTGAAACGCTCACCAAGAAGAAGGAAATCTCTGCACAGCTAAAGCAGAAGTGTGCGGAACTGACAAAGGTTTGCCAGTACAGATGCCCCCCCTGGTAGCAAGAGTGAGTCACCTGCTTGTCCCAGGGTAGATCCACCAGTGGATTGGTCAGCTCCGCAGCGTGCTCGCTCTGTAATACATGCACTGTCTTGTGTAGACAATCATGGCAGAAGACCACCACCTGAAGAGCAGCAAGTTCCAGGATACAGTGGTGCCCAGTCCTGCTGTCATCCACCACCCAACAAGAGCATGCCTAATTACCACACAACATACAATGAACCTCCAAGCAAGTCAGTGGTGAATGACATAATGGTGAAACATGTGGAGGCCATGCGGCAGAAGAATATTCCATTCTCCTTTCTTGTTGGTCACCTGCCCACCTACAAGACGTTCACTCAGCTCAAGGCGGAGAATCCAGAAATGTTCAAGGACATCCTCCCAATCCTCGTAACTTTCCACCAGTTGATGTCCTACATCTATGCCATCTACAAGCGATTCAAGGGATCTGGAATGGCAGACGCTCTAATGTCCAAGATTCATGAGCACAAAAAACAACAACTAAAAACCTCACCTCACATGACTACAGACCAACAAGACCACAGTGCAAACACAGGGCTTAAATATACAGGGATTAACAGGACACAGGTGAACTCAACTGACAATCAACACTGGGATAGGCTGGGGGACTAGGAGGACACAGGTGGAAACACTGACAAAATCACAAGACTGGTTAGACAAGGCAGGTAAAAGTAACTAGGCAGACAGGAAACACTGGGAGCAATACTACAAAATAAGGGTGACAAATGAGTTGACCTTTAAATTCACCTCAAGCAACTAACCTTTCTAGCTTTGCATACAGAATACTATTTTATGTTAGGCTATAGAGCTCATTTATTTTTGGTTCATTATGAAAATGTGATGGGATGAACTGGACACCATATTCTCAGTAGCCTACCCTATTTAATGGGAAACCGCAAATCAGCAACTGCTGTTTACACGCAAACATTGACTTTATTGACCTCAGAGATTACTTCTGTGTACGTATACTGTATATTATTCAACTCATCATGAGCAGAGCTTTCATTTGAGCCTAATATGAAGGCTCTGTGACGATTTTGAAAAAACTCCCTTTTGGAGCTCATAATTGGCAGCCATCTTGCATTTGAAGGTCGACAATAGGTCAAATCATTATATAAACACCATATATGTATTCCTTGACCAAAATAAGCTCTGAAACCATGTAATGTGCATCATTGTAGGTCAAACCATTAAAAACTTCATTTTCACGGCAGCCATTTTGGATTTTGGTCTCCCACAAATTTTCCCCGCCATTTAAAAAAATACACCCCGGCTAAATTTGTTTAATAACCCTCCTAGATGACAAATCCATTGAGAAACGGACCTTCGCTCTCCACGGTCACGGAAGTGCCATAAATGACCCAACTATAATGGGCAGGTCAAAAATAGGATTATCGAATGAAAGGAAAACACAGATACATACCACAGATGATACTCTCTGCCTCCTCCTAGTGTACACACATATGCGCGCAAACACGCACACACACACAAGTGTGCAAGCACACACATACCCCGGTACACAGAGTACCACCTAGGTTCTTGACTTTCACAGGTAAACACTGGTTACACCTGACTTCCTTCAGTAACAGATTTCTCCTAATAGCTAGGAGGGAACTCGTAAAGAGTTCAAATAATTGATAGAAAATATTTTTCAATTAATTCTGTTACTATGTGGGGCACGGTGACGCAGTCGGTAGCGCCGTCACCTCACAGCCAGAGGGTCCTAGGTTCGATTCCCGCTGGGGACGATGGGGACGCTGTGGGCATGTTCTCTCCTCCGCGTCATCAGTGCCCATACCCTAAGTGGTGTTGACGAAAACATGCAGTAATCCTGGTCTCTATACTGCCTCCCCCTGGTCAACCGGGGCGCCTGATGGAGGGGAAAGGAACCGGTTGGAATAACGTGTTCCTTCCACGCGTTGCGTTCTACCGGGGAAACTCCCCCCTGTCAGGTGATAAGAAGCGGCCTGCCCACTCCTCATGCATTGACGGAAGCATGAGTTCAGTTCCCAGCTATATATTCAAGGGAATACTGTTTAAGCGCGAGCTCGCACGCACGCACAGTATGTCTCAGCTGATTTGATGCAGATGAAAAACTATTTCTTAAGCTGCCTCTTAGGAGCTTTGATTAATTGTAACTATTTGAATAGTCTAGTTGTACAGGTTTTGATACATACATGAGTTCTGAATATCAAAATGTCATGTTTCTCATGTAGGAATTGCTTATTTCTTGGTGGATCCAATGATACGGTTGGTTAGATAAATTCCATCTCCCTAGATAGGATTACTGTGGAATTTAATTAATAGGTCTATTCCTTTCGTCTCTGCCCTGAACCTCTTTTCTGGGCATGACTATACTATGTAAATTGGTGGTAACGCCTGTGATTGGAATGTCAAAACTGTTGCTGTAGCCCATATTTCTCTGTCGACTATTTTGCATGCTTTGGAAAGATGTGCCGTTCTGGAGTAACAAAGTCCTTTTGGCCAGGCTCGATAGAACTCGGATTAGACAAGCGCAAGCCCATCTGAGCTGCGTCCATGTCCGACCACTGGCAGCGATCGAGTCTCTCTGCTCTGTGTCTGTGACGCAGCTGCACCAGCCAGGGCACAGACAACATCCTCTCTCCAAACAAGAATACAATCTCTCTACAAATGGTGTGAACCCCGATGCCCCCAGAAAGTCCCCCCTGTGAATCTGTGATGATATCTAAGGGGCGGATGGAGATTTACTAATATCTCAGATATAAGAACACTGTCCATCTGCTTGGACAGCCCTATGTCCACAACAAGGTGTACTGTATCACGAGACAACTCTATACCAGGGGTCTTCAACGTTTTTCAGGGCAAGGACCCCCCTAGCTGAGAGAGAGATGAAGCAGGGACCCCCCTCATTTATCAAATAAATGATGACCACATACAGGCAGTATTGTGTGCACACCATGGTCTTCTGGTGCAAGGAGAGTTCCCTTCAGCTGAATGTCAGCAAGACCAAGGAGGCTGTGCTGTGTGGGGGGCGCCGGGGACCCCCAAAACCTCTCTCTGGACCACTCCAGTTGGAAGAGCAGGAGGTGGAACAGGTCGAGACTTTTAAGTACCTGTCCTTCACACAACATGCAGACGGAATATACAAGAAGGTCCAATAGCGCGTGTTCCTTCTGAGGAGGGTCTGTGAATTTCTTATAATTTAACTGAGAGTGTACAAATGGAACCAATTTAATGGACCTGTAGCGATAAATATGAATATTTTTTTACCATATCACCCAGCCCTAGTCTACTACACTAACAGGCATGCTGGCTATTGTCATTATGTGAAGCTTTCAACTGTAATTCATTTTCTTTTTTAATTTAGTTGTTTACACTCGTTCATGATTGGTAATAAACAAATTAAGCTCCACTGTTTTTGCAGAGTGTGTGTATATATTATTGCTGCAACCAACAGCACACACACACACACACACACACACACACACACACACACACACACACACACACACACACACACACACACACACACACACACACACACACTCCTTTAATAGTCTCAATATTTACAGCCTGCTTGAGAAAGCATGTTCCTGCTTAATTGGATTAAGCAGTGTGTGTGTGTGTGTGTGTGTGTGTGTGTGTGTGTGTGTGTGTGTGTGTGTGTGTGTGTGTGTGTGTGTGTGTGTGTGTGTGTGTGTGTGTGTGTGTGTGTGTGTGTGCGTTCATTTAAATATGTGAAACAACAGGTGAGGTGAAGAGACAAGAGCTAGATGGGGAAGAGAGACAAACGGAGTGAGAGACGGAGAGAAAGAGAGAGACCAGAGATTCATTCCGTATTCGGGGAGGTGGTGTAGATCGTTAGCTAAATAAATTAGAGCCTTTTGCCTGTGGATATCACACTACCATATGTCAGAGAGAGAGAGAGAGAGAGAGAGAGAGAGAGAGAGAGTGTGTGTTGCGGAGAAGAGAAGGGAAAAGTGTGTAGCAGTTGGTTATGAATAAATCCATGTGGATAGAAGAAACAGATTGCCACTGTGGAAAATATGAAGAGGAGAGAGGCGGAGATAAAAAAGAGAGGAAAATAGAGAAGTGAAGAAAACCTAATTTAAGTTGAACTGAGACAAAAGTTTAACATAATAATGAGCTCATGCTGTGCCATAAGCCAATAACCCCCTCCCTACACACACACACATACATAAAAAGGAGATGATGTCTGCGACAGACAGACAGACAGACAGACAGACAGACGACAGACAGACAGACAGAGCAGCTACAGTAGGACAATTAATGGGAGAAAGTGACATGGATGGCTGAAGTATGGGACGGCTGTGCCATTGATCGGGCTAATAGAAGACTTCAAACAGATAAATGCAAATGGAAAGTTCTAGTTAATAAAACATCAACTGATGCACAACAACTCTTGCATTTCGAAGCACTGGACATCTGGCTGAGCCTGGCTCCAGCCCCTAAATCGCTATAGTCTCACATTCAGGGTCTGGTGATGCTGTAGAAAGGTGGGGTTTTCTCGGTTGCAAATCTAACCGGCCCAATCGGGATCAGGATAATCCAGTATGACCTAATCGACCAAAGAGTCCCACTTTGGCCACACCCCCATCTCAGAAAACGGCTGCACTGAGAGGGCTTTCAGACTGAATAATAGAGTGAAACGAAATGAAAATCCAGGCTGAGTGTCAGGCTACAGTACGTCTGGCTGCTTCTAGAGGATCACAGGCTAATCCTCCAGATCGTGGTTCTCAAACTTTGGTTCTGTAGCTCTGAGAGTGTACAAATGGAACCAAATGGACCCGTTAGAGTTAAATTAACATTGATTTTATAATATAAATTCGGGTCCCAGAGGTATAAATGCCATTAAATGGGGGTCCGTAGCCTAATACATGTCAAACTGGGGGTCCTTGACATTAAAATGGTTGAGAATCACTGCTAGAAAGCTGTATAGAGTGTGCCAAAAATCCTGAAGGGGGCGTCAACAAGTGTCTTTTGGCAGCGGCGGACATCTTTGAGGGGTAAAAACCAGGTTGACTTAACATTGCCCAATGCCACGCCTATTGGAGGGTCCCTGGCTTATCTTTTCAAATGGGGGTCCGCGGGCTAATAAGTGTCTATTTGGGGGTCCTTGACATGAAAAAGTTTGAGAACCACTGATAACAAAAGCAACAACAAAAAAAACCCAGGTGTGACTTAATCAGAGGAAGGAAGGACACATCACAGGCCTATTGGCAAATTTCTTTCAGGGATCCATTCATTTCCATTCCGTTTATTCATTGATCATTCATGTCTTTGTGTGACTTTCCTTGAAAGGAAATAACAGATGGGTAAACAATTTCAGGCCTCTTTTCTTTTTTTCCCTCCCTCTCTTTGGTAGATTTGGCGCCCAAGGTCCCCGGCCGGCCTCTCTGTTGGGGCTTTAGCCCCTTAAGACCTGAGGCCAATTCTACAAACGTCTTCTAAATCCTAACCGTTTTCTTTAACACTTATGTTACTATATCAGTGGTTCTCAAACTTTTTCATGTGAAGGACCCCAAAGATTACATGTATTTGGCCGCGGACCCCCATCTCAAAATATTTAGTTCCAGGGACCCTCAGAAGCAAATATTTGAGTTACAAATGTTCGCTTTAAAAAAGTATATTTTCAAAGATTTGCTGCCAATGACGTGTTTCACGTCTCACGTTGCGAGGTGTTGTGAGCTTGTAGATCAGCTATTTTCACAATTTTCCTATTTCTTATGTTATTTGATAATTTGGCCAATGACCAGTTTTATAGTATAGTTTGTTGATATAGTTTGTTTGTTGATGCAGTAATGGTCTTTCATTTATTGTCTCCGCCAGGCCGAAGGCATGGCGAGAGAGTATGTTTTACCCTCCGTCCGTCCGTCCGTGTGTCCGTCCGTCCGTCCGTGTGTCCCTCCTGTCTGTGTGTTACCAGCTAATCTCCGACACCGTTGGCCCGTTCGCTCCGAAACTGTGCACACACACTCCCTGGATGCCAATTCAGAACCTCTGCCCCAATTTTTTCACATGGGCCTGTTATAGCACCACCAGGAGGCCGATTTGTGCAAAACATATTTTTTTACATTACTCCTACAGATTTTATCCAAACGTCATGCAAATCGGTATACAGTATCTCTATAGTCATGTGATCAACACGGATCTGTCCGATTTCCCATATTCTATCCTCATTGCCTATGGTTGGCTTCCAAAGTTTGCAGGATTGGTCCGTTTTGAACAAAAAGCCTCAAACTATGCTAACTATGCTAAACTAAGCTTGCGATTTCCGTGAAATTTCACACGCACATTCCCACTAGGCCGAGGAAGAAATGCCACCCTTTTCACATTGGCCTGTTATAGCGCCACCAGCAGGTCTAATTTAGCAAAACACATTTTTGGAACAAAATGCCTCAAATCATGAATGCAGTGTCTGATTGCCGTGAAAGACCTAAGAATAAATGCCACCCTTTTCACATTGGCCTATTATAGCGCCACCAGGAGGCCAGAATAACGTACCTGACCTGGCGGAGAGCTGTGCTCCGAGGAGCACTTTTTCTAGTTTTCTTTATTTCTTTCCTTTTTTCTTTTTATTAAAAGTCCTTTACTGTCATCTGGGGACCCCCCCAAAAAATCATGGCCCCCCGGAGTCGAGATCAGGTTGAGAACCACTGCTCTATAGGATGCATGTCTTCAACAACAACATACCTTGAAATCAGTCTTTTTAGTTCTGTCTGGCTTGACTGGAGCGGATATATGGCTCAACGTGGAGGCGCGTTCCTCCTCAGGAACTCACCGCGTAAAACGCACATCTATGTTCAACTTGGCGCAGACAGGCAATAAGCCCACAGTTAAAAAGGTTGTTTCAACTAATCAATACATTTTTTCCCCAGATGGTCCGAACTGCAGGATACTGCTAGAGTGGTTCCATACCATAGACCCCCCTACTCTCTGAGTGGACTGCCTCTTGGTCTGGTGTCGTAAATGTGAACCTAGGACTTCTCCGGTACAAAATGTATTGTCCAATGAGAGTCGGAGGTGCGCGTGGGGATCCCTTAGGATTGGTTTAGGGAATTTCTGATCCCCTCCCCCTTGTAATCGTCGACACATGGCGCCAATGTCAGACTGAAGCTCCACGCAGCTTCATTCTGATAATCAGGCTAGGATACTGTGACTACCTTCACATTTTTGATACGATAAAGAAAAAGGTCCAAGGAGCCGATCATTGTGTGCCTGCACTGCTGGCAAGGTCGCCTCACCTTCCTTCTCTTCATCAGACAAGAAAATTACAACTCATTATACATCGTGTAAACCTGCACTGCTGGTAAGGTCGCCTCACCTTCCAACTCTTCATCAGACAGGAAAATTACAACTCATTATACTCCTGTGATATTATTATACTTAGCTGGTCACCTTAAAAATCCCCATCCTCTCTCTCTCTCTCTCTCTCTCTCTCTCTCTCTCTCTCTCTCTCTGATGATCAGTGATTTATGTCATTAAAGGGATGTAAAAAACAAAACAATACCCAAAGCATCGTGTGAAACGAACTGTGTGATTAAACTAACCCCCCCTCTGCCTCATTCCCACCTTTTATGTCCCTGTCTCCTACTCTAACTTCCCCTCTCTCTCTCTCCAAATTATCTGAGAGCGGTAATTAAAAAGTGCAATTTGGTTCCTGCAATGTGCTAATAAGTAAAGTGCTCATTAATGCATGGGCACATAAACACACGCGTGAGCACACACACACACACACACACACACACACACACACACACACACACACACACACACACACACACACACACACACACACACACACACACACACACACACACACACACACACACACACACACACAGTCTCTCTCTCTCTCAGCCTTCTAATGATTGGCCTCTGATCAGTTAACGACCATCACGGGGGCTTCTGATTGGCTGAAACCACTTCAACTCTGCATGATGGGTTGGACCGGTGTCAGCCCCTCGTTAGCTACGCTGGCAGTATAGCTGCCAGCCATCATGTGCCACATTGATGCACATACCAGTAGACAGACTGCCTATACAACTAATCTGTGTTTTTGGCACAAATAAAAAGGACATTTCTGTTTTGTCTGTCTTTTTAGGCTTTGTAAACTAAAATGGCACAGGGTAGATACGACAAATAACTTGTCATAATGTTGTATGGCCAAAACAGGCCATGCATTTAACACATTGACTGCCAGAGTTTATTCCAAATTTACCCCCTTGACTGCCAGCGATTTGCATGTTTTTTTGTTTTCTCTATTTTCTTATTTAAATGCATTTAAGTTTCTCAGGCCATGATTTTGAACACATACGACGATCGACCAGCAGAGCGCAGCAAAATGACACCCTCGATGACTCGCTGACTCGCCCCCCCCCCCTCCCTCCAGACTCAAACAGTCAAACAACATGAACCGGATGTGATTGTCTTCGACAATCTCTGATCGGCTTGTGATACGATGTGATACACGACGACGATGCCTGATCGTCACTCGGACCAAAGAAAATAAAAGGGGAGCTCTCCCTTTGTATTTTATAGCGTGTGAAAAAAAGTGTTTTTCTCTATTCTGGACGAAAATGACCGGAGAAAAACAATGTGACCCGGAAACGATTTTTTTTTTTACATCCAGCTTCGGGTGAGTGTGACGTAGGTGGAAAACGAAAGTGATGATTTAAAGTAAACAGACCCGCGCGATCACAGATGAAACCAATGAAAATACCTAATATCGAGTTAACTCGATCTAGGCAGTCGAGCGCTGGATTATGTGGTCGATGTGTTAATGAAGCATTGCGTTAGTTCATGCAGGACACGGTAGTCTTGCACGCCTCAGCTGTAATCGGCTGTCAGTCAGCTGATGTGAACATCAGCTTTCTATTCCCCATTCACAGCCTCTGCTGGTCATTACGTCACACATTCATACTCCAATCACAGCTCACGCATTAGCAAAGAGGTTCCTTTAAATACGGCTTCGTATTCACTAGGTCTCTCCTGGTCTTGCTGACTGATTCATTTCTGCGAGCTGCCTCCTCCACCCCAGCCTCCACCTTTTGATCAGAGTCTGGCATAGTCTCAGATACTTGTGATTATCATTTATATTATCTGCTAATTCAAACTACTATGTCAATGCATTGCTTATTGTTGATATTGTATCCCTATGGGGGTTTTGCTTAGCATTCCCTGATTTTGCTTAGCATGCTGCTTCGACAAAATTCAGGGAATATCTCCAAGAGCGGAGCCTTTAACGCCAAGCTTAACTGTATTCCATTTGTTGCAATAAATGGTTAAATCTACTTTGACGTGAGTGTTTCTGACTGAAATATTACTATCATATTAATATCACAAAGACTAGACTATTCAACAGATGCCTTTATACAGATGAATGGAAACGATTATACAGTAAACGCAATTATCTTAAATAGTTGCAATTATCTCAACTAATTGCGATCAGGGGATTATGTCATAATTGTGACAGGTCTAACTGCCCGTCAGACACAAAACTCACACCGTTGGCCGGGTAACCGAGTACTAACAGCACTGTATACGCTAACCCTGCTATTAGAGCTTGATGATGATGGACGTGTGGGGGAAGATGAAAGCATAATAATAATACAGTACAGGGCTGCAACAGGTCATTGAACTCAGCGGTTCTCAACCTGTGGGTCGGGAACTCCAGGGGGTCCCCACATTATTTTGGGCGGGGGGGGGGGGGGGGGAGGGGTTGCCAATCAGGATGGAATATGAAAAATCTGTCTTGATCACATGACTAGAGATAATGTGTACCAATTTGCACGATGTTTGGACAAAATCTCTAGGAGTAATATCGAAAAATGTGTCTTACGAAAAACGGGCTCCGCTATATAACAAAACAATGTGGCATGTCTTCTTCGGCCTTGTGGGAATGTGCGTGCAAAGATTCACGGCAATCGGACCCTGCGTTTATCATTTGAGCCATTTTGTTCAAAACAAGCCACACAAACTTTACATGCCAATCTTAGCCAATCACGATGGATTATGAAAAATCGGACAGATCTGTCTTGATCACATGACTAAAGAGATACTGGGTACCAATTTGCGTGATGTTTGGACAAAATCTGTAGGAGTAATATCAAGAATGTGTTTTGCAAAAATCGGCCACTCCTGCAAACTTTGGTAGCCAATCTTAGCCAATCAGGCTAAAGTGGCCTTGCAGTATCTGGCCACTTTCCTTGTACCAACATCACACACAAACACATTGACGTGCTTGTGAAATAGCCTCTTAAATTTAAAGAGGCTCTGGACTAAAAAATTCTATGTAATACCTACAGAGAGAGAGACTGTGTGTGTGTGTGTGTGTGTGTGTGTGTGTGTGTCTGTGTGTCTGTGTGTCTGTGTGTGTGTGTGTGTGTGTGTGTGTGTGTGTGTGTGTGTGTGTGTGTGTGTGTGTGTGTGTGGTCTCCCTCTCTTGTAGATGAGGAAATTCACTTGTAGATGAGGTCTGTGTGTAACAGCACCACCAACAGCAAACACATACACACACACACACACACACACACACACACACACACACACACACACACACACACACACACACACACACACACACACACACACACACACACACACACACACACACACACACACACACACACACACACACACACACAGAGGAGAGAGCTGAAATCTGAACACTTTCACACCCTCTGAGGACTCATTCCCTTCATTCACGCACACAAAACAAATCAAGTTGGTGGTATGGTGTTTGAAAAGGAATGAAAGTGAATAGGTGTCGTAGGAATACTGAAATGGCCTTCGTTGAAAAGGGACCTTTACAAATGGGATAAACACACACACTTAATCTTTATTTGCCTTCACATTTAACGAGAAATTCTTGAACACAAGCAATAGCAGATGCACAAACTTGGGAAACTCAACAATAAGTGTTTCAGGATACAGGTCACGGATAAAGGAAACACACACACACACACACACACACACACACACACACACACACACACACACACACACACACACACACACACACACACACACACACACACACACACACACACACACACAGTCATAAAGTGAGCACTACGTTTTTATCCCACAGCGTTGCCTATGGCAACCTGCGATAGCGATAGCCCAGCTTGTGGTCCTTCCTGCCCACCCGTGATTGGACGTTTGGAATAGACAGATTAATGAATGTGTTTAAAGGAGGCAGAGGATGCATTCTACTCTGATTAATGCCAATTAAACACTGATTACACAAATTAAAAACCCTGGGCCACCGTAAACCCAAAATGCTCAATCAGGGACCGGCCGGCTGTTGATGGAATGGCCGTGTGATGATATGCACACACATGCGCACACACACTGCGTGCACGTATATACACACAGCCTCATGGAGGTACCATGCCCTATTTCTGTATCTTGATCGACCTAACCGCAGTCACCCAACTTTCTCTCTTGCCGCGCTATGAGCTTGTAGATCTGCTATTTTTGAATAGGCAATAGCTAAAATCTAAAATGACACATGGATGATTTCCTGGTCTTAAAGGGTTCTCACACACACACACACACACACACACACACACACACACACACACACACACACACACACACACACACACACACACACACACACACACACACACACACACACACACACACACACACACACACACACACACTTGTTTTTTTCTTTTGTTGAAAATTATTAAGGGTTGGGCTCGAGAAGCTTAAAGCTTCTCCCAAACCCTTTTTCAGGGACTTGGACAACTGATATGATTGATAATATGATTATTATGAATACTAGTGTAAATATATTAACCAAATGAATTAATTGTATGTATATATGCATATTTTTATATATATATATATATATATATATTTATCTATTTTGTATCTTGTATACTTGTCCAATGAAACTGAAAATAAAACCGAACTGAACCGAACTGAACTGAACTGAACTGAACTGAACACACACACACACACACACACACACACACACACACACACACACACACACACACACACACACACACACACACACACACACACACACACACACACACACACACACACACACACACACACACACACACACACACACACACACACACACACACACACAGCGGAAGAAGAAGGGAAGTTATGAATAAAGAAGATGGAGCATGGAGGGGGAGCACATGAGGAGGAAAGGAGTTGAGGAAGCAGAGAGTAAAATGCTGCCATCATAAACCGTAAAATAAAAGATCGATGAGCTCATTTAAATAACCACCCCAAAACCAGAGCTGGCTTGTATTTAAAAAGAAAACTGGCGTTCATGAGGGGGGCAGGGGCATCGAGAGAGAGAGAGAGAGAGAGAGAGAGAGAGAGAGAGAGAGAGAGAGAGAGAGAGAGAGAGAGAGAGAATGGAAAGGGGGATCAGATTTGGCTTATGAATTTCATCCCTTTTCCTCCTAAATTAAAATATCCTAATACATTATGGGGTATAGAGAAATAGAGAGAGAGAAATAGTGGGGTTGACACCTCCACAATTTACAACTTTCAATAGGCGCCCTGGCACAGCTGATCAATTCAATACCCGCCAGTCTTGCTAGTTGCCACCATTTAACCTGGCACGGGGGGCACTGGCACAGCGCAACCCTCCATTCTGCACCAACACATCACCTACCCACTGCTCCCCGTCTGCCTCCACACCTCAGAGGAGGAGAGAGGTACAGGGTGTATGATAGAAATGAGAAAAAAGGAAGAGAGAGAAAGAAACGGAAAGGGACGGATAGAAGAGCAACTTTTGACACATGGACGCCGTCACCATCGATTGAACTGCAGGAGCTGCTTTCTAATTGACAAGCAGCGTGCACACTGCGTTCCTCTCCTATTGTATGCCTTCAACTCCTCTCCCTTGGCTTCCTCTCCTCTCCCATCTGAACATGGGATAAACGCATGCATGCACTTTAACTCCCATTTCTCGCAATGCATCAACACGCACACATGCAAAGTGGCATGGTGCATAATATAAATCTCTCATCATATCCATCTCCTCTCTCCTTCTCATCATTCCTAGACAGTCAGTCCTCATGCGCACGCACGCACCTACGTATGCACACACACTTTTGGCCCACACACTCAATACATTATCAACAGCAGCATGTACAGTACAGTACTTATGAGACTCCATAGAGAAATGGTACATGGTGCATTTATATAGCGCTTTTATCCAAAGCGCTTTACATCTATGTAAAGTGGAAACCGGAAGCCATGCAAGGCACCAACCTGCTTATCGGGAGAAATTAGGGGTTCAGCGTCTTGTTCAAGGACACTTCGACACCAGCTCTGTGGGAGCCTGGGATCGAACTGGGAACCTTGAGGTTCCCACCCGGCCGCTCTACCGGCCCCTCTACCCCACTACCCGTGAGCCACTGCCACCTCTATAGATGTGCTCCTTAACTGCCAGCCCCCGCCCCCCCCTCCCCCCCCCAACTCACACACACGTGACCAACAATCAACAATAGTTTGGGCAATTACAAATACAGCCCCTTCCTCCCAATGACACGTCACAACACAACACATGCACATGACAAATTGCTGTGCTCAGTCTAATAAATCACACGCCTGTTTCAGTATATACAGTAGGGAGTATCATTTTCCAGTGGTTCTGGTGACAAATGAGCTGGTTACAATATGTTTTTCAGACAAACGCTCCAAATAAGGAGGACTGTTCAGGCTTGGGGCTCAAAAGATCACCCAGGAACAACTGTAAAAAATGATAAACCCCTTGCTAATCCCTTAGGCTATAGGCTGTACTGGGTTCAAGCCCCTGGCCAGGGGCCCAGAGTTCCAAGACGTCTCGGCTCTTACCCTGGGGCGTGCAACAGTTTTCCCGGGGCGGTGGTGGGTGCTCCTAATCCCCGTGTTCATGAAAGAAGGCTCCTCGGAGGAGACTCGGTGGGGCGGGCGGGTTGCAGAACCTGGTGAGATCACCGTGTCCCACGATCCAGAACTGGATCCAGGTGGAGACAACAGCTCTCCAACAGACCTAGAAGAGAACATGAAAGTAGAGTGGGCACTTGGTCATTCTGGGCACCAAAACAAAGTGGACACCTGAGAAATCTGCTCACCAAAACAGAGTGGGCAGCAGGACCGGGTACATGAAGTGTTAAGAATTAAGGAAACTGCAGGTCTGCTACAACATCTGTGCTTTTTCACATCTGAAAATGTGTTGTTTGCTGTCTTTTGTTGAGAATGTTATAATTGTTCTGCACTGTAATTCTCTCATTTCTGTTTAATTTGTATTCATTTTATTTTTTCAACTTCTCAGTTGCCCAATCTTCTGCATACCCTAGAATGGCTGGAATTCCATTCATTGTACTATTCCATAGAGTACTGCTATTTATTCATCAATAGCAGCATCATTCGTGGCATTCTCACCCTTTGTCACCCAATAATTACTGCGACTGGCAGTTAGTTCTTCATAGAACCAAATCCCTTTGACAGTTCTGGCAGAAAACGTATTTGTCGCTACAGCATTTGTGTGTCACCCAATAATTAATTGCTGCGACTGCCGGTCAGTTCTTGTCACATAGCATCAAATTCCCTTTGAACGTTCTGGCAGAAAACTTAATTTAGTAAATTGTCTCCTTTTCCAAGACATTCACATGGACCATGTACGTGACGGGATGTCATTCACATAATGTAGGCTAAACTGCCTTCAATAAGCGCACAAAGTAATCACTACTACTGGCAGCTGCGTTAGTGGTTGGTGAGGGGTGATTAAATAATTTACTTTAACTAATCTCAACTGGCAATCACATCACTGGAAAGCACAGTATTTGAAGGATTCTTTTTTTAATGTAAACGTAAATAAATAAATAGGAATATGGTCTTAAGTAATGTACATTTTACATGATTTATCAGACCAACATTTTACCTTCAACTTGTTTATGTCCATAATGACTGGTTAACCACAGGTTTTATTAGGCCTTACATGTCAAATGTTCAAATATACTGGACTAAATCACTTCAGACCATTAATGCTCTTCTTTCTTTTCTTCAAAGCCGTTTACTTCACAACACGTCGGTTCAGTGTTGGACCTCAGGGGTGACATGGTGCATGAGTGGCGCGCCAGCTAAACAGAACACCTGCCGCCCTCCTATAGCTCAACTGAAACTAGCAGAGAGTCACTTTCTTCTCCTACATTCAGATTCCTAAGTGATAAACACATTTGTGACCGTTAACTTCCGTAAATACTGATTCAGTTGTTCTCCCTCTCCTCTGTCCGTTCTGCCACGCTTGCGCGCTGCAGTGGAATGTCAGACTTAAAAGCAACATTTTAAAATGTATTAACATTTTTCGATAAACAAAGGTTTCAATCAATCATAATTCGGAGTGCACGGCACACACACGCGCGGTAAATGGCACCCCCAAACCTGTACAAAAAACTTGTACATCAACATTACAAACTCTCTGAGGCAATGTCTATAGGGACGAGGCAACAGCATCACATGCAAACAGAGTACCTTAAATTCATCAATACCCATGCAGGCTGTAGGCTATATGAAATACACAAATGTTGAATGACTGTTGCCTCATTATCCAAGATGCGTGCCCTGGAGCTGTATCCATTACTATCCAAGTACTGGTTGCTATGGCCTAGTTTCATCGCATGGCGTGGTTCATTAAATGGCACATTAATATTAAAACCTACCACACAGTGACCTTATCCTTTACTGCCTCTATAAATCCACAGGGACATGTCTCTCCTTAACCGTGTGGCCAAACAGTCTCACTTCACTGCCTCCGTGTCCCCTACCCTACAAACCCTCCTCTGACCCCTTCACCTCAGACCATACAGTATATCTTCTACCTGTCTTGTTCTGTCTAAAGTAGAGCACCTAATTTGAGCTCCTGGAGTTTCCAGGGAAGCTGGTATTCTCATCCTATGTCAACGGCCCTCACACACCGACAGCACAGCATCTACAGTATACTTTGCAGCGCAACCCTTCAACGGTGGTCACCGAATGAAGGCATGGAAAAATAGAACACAATCCAAAGTTATTTGACTGACCTGGAAAAGGTCGGCTATGGCCGTTTTTGGCCCAAGGAGTGTTTTTTGTGCAAAACAAATGCTTGCAATGGATTCAGAATCATAAAAAAAACCCTGGTTTGACCTCTCACATGCTACTTAAAACAGAATTAAATTAGATTTTTTTTCCTGCATAAGGTTATGGGTACCCCAACTTTCAGCAGCTGCCAAAAATTCCCCTAGGGAAATTGTATTTCAATCTTTATGAGATGTGTTACTAGACACCTTTACAAACACATTTTGTGTTTGGAATTTATTCCCAGATTTGACATTATTCTGATAATATTCCCTGACTATATGGGATTTAAACTTCCAGCTTTCTCTGGGCAGTGCAACAAGGCAGTGAAGAATCAAGTTCCTGTTACTGCAACTCCAAGTGGTGTTGTAGTAACATAAATGTGTTGTGTGCTAAACAAACAATTACAAAGGTTTATTTAGCTGCGTCTCAGCGTAAAGCTTCATCCACCATTTTGTCGAGATTGAACAGAGTAGCAACGGCCTCCAGTGTCTACAGCTCGGTGTGTCTACACAGTATGTCTCCATTATGACCACGGATATGCTCTAAAAGTGTGAAAAACACACTTTTCAATTTCAATTCTTTCAGATTAATGCCAGCAGACCGTAGCATGGAGATGTCAAAGGTCTATGCCAGTCCCATCCCCTTCCTCACCCCCCAACAATCTCATGTACCCCCATGCATCACACGTTGGAGACTGGCATCTCTGCTTCTGATCTGAAAATCTGGACCTATGGTGGTTGCTATGCAAGGGATAATTGACGGGTCGCCGGTCATTATTGAGAAATAAATCCTGACAGGGTGATTAGGCACCGACATGCAGCGGAGGTGCCTAATCACCCTGAGGTGATTAGGCGGCCGCCTAGAGCAGCAGTTTGGAGAGGCGGCAAAAAAAAGTCGGGGGAACAAAAATACATATATATATTTTAATTGTTTTGATTTATGTTTTCATAATAAATCGGTAAAGTCAGGCAAAAATAAGAATTAAATAACATAACCCTAACCTAACCCTTACCCTAAAACCGAAATAAAGTAGCCAAAAACAGAAAGAAAAGAATCAGAATCCGCCCAGAAACCGAAAAAATTCGCAACGGGTCCCACCCTCGCGCGTGTGCCGGGGGCGCATCAGAGGAATCTCGCCTAGAGCGCTGATCAGCCCAGAACCGGCGCTGCTTCAAATGTTTTCAAAAACATTCTTGAGAGCAATGTTTTGTTGTAAATTACATGGTGTGTTTGTTTACATGGCTGTCATGTTGGATTACAGCATAAAATCAAGCAGCACAGATTGATATGAGCAGGTGCTCTGAGTCTTTGATGAGACAGTGGTCTGTTATAGAGCTCATCGGTCATTATCAAGAAATAATACGACGCTGAATTCAGAGATTGACCTTGATCAGAATCAAACATCCAGCCAAGGCGTGTAATAAGATACAATAAACATAATCAACCTCTACAGCTAATTTGAGAACCACCTGGTTGTGGCACAAATGGTTGATGTCACAGTCCTGTTTAATCCACAGTGTCACTCCAGCCTTTGCCAAGTTGTTTTGTGTTCAGGTTTTTTGTTTGTCAAGCCTTGTTTTTGTGAACCGATACTGACTTTAGCACAGTTTATTTTAGACGACAAGTTTGCCACGCTCTTCTTGTACCTCTGCTGTTTTGACCTCTGCACATTGACTGTCATGTTGTCATTAAAACTTATACCAAAGAGACTCTGTTTTCTGCTTCTTAGTCCTTTCCCCTGAGTCTGATATGTGGGCACAAAGTTCAGTCTAATGGTGCACTTCAGCTGGAGGGAGGTGTTTTTAAATGATTGGACTATATTACCATGTCCTCATGCCTTTGATCCCTGTGGTCACCCCTCCATTCTTACATTCAATCATCCACTCCCTGTCCTTGTACTGTGGAGCCGGTCGTGGATGTGCTAATGAGAAGTAAGCAGCGTATTAACACATTTAGCTGCAAGGGAAACTACTCGGTAACATTCTGAATTGTATGCTGTAGTAGAGTGGAAATGCATGAAGGAAAAGGTTTGTACAGTAGTACGTTTATTTCATATTTTGCCCTCCATCCGTTACAGAATGCAATACAAATTGTGTGTGAAATATTCCAAGGGAAAAGCAAAAATTCTCCTAAAAAGGGGAATTTAAGTATTCAGTTGAATTATTATACAGTATTTTTTATGGCTGAAATGGTAGTGATTAATGAAGAAAAAACTCTTCCCAAACTAGAAACCACAGATTTGTGTGACTCCAACATGGACTACTTATGTCGACGGTATAACAGGACTTTAGTGATAAGGTCACTGCCAATGACAGAGAGACCCATGTTGTACATCTAGTATCAGTTCCATGCCAGAACCTACCCACTTCAACAACTTTTAAGGGCCAAATAAATTCCAAATTGTACAGTATGGTATATGGATATCTCCAGAATAACAAAATATATTCACATTCACTCATTTAGTAATACCACAGTTTTATACAATGCTTTTCTATGTACTCCGAATTGTTTTTAGAAATAAACTGAACAAAACATTTACGATACGATAATACGATAATACTTTATTGTCAGTTTGCACTGAAATTTGTCTTGCGACCCAGAAACAGCCATGTATGCAACATATAACAGTACACACATTTGACATGACACAAGAAAACAACAAAATACAAATACATACATAAAGACATGCAAAGACAAGAGCAATGTCCACCACTCAGCCTACCCCTGGCTTATAACTCCTGATTAAGCCTCAATGTCGTCTGATGGACAAAGGACCTCTTCAGTTTGACCTTATTGTATGTAGGAACACTGTATCTCCTTCCTGAAGGCAGCAACCTATATTCTCCATACAAAGCATGGCTAGTGTTTGAAGTGATATTCCTTGCCAACCTTATCATACTGTTATCATACGTAGATGTATAGAGCCTCTGAAGTGGTTGTCCAACAATCTTTGAACAAATGTTCACTTGTTGCAGCAGTTGTGACTTTAAAGCTACAGACAGACATCCATACCAGGTGGTACTACAGTACTGCAGGACACTCATAATAACAGAAGTGAAAAACAAAAGAAGAATCTGTCTACTAGCACCAAAAGATCTCAGACGGCGAAGGAAATAGACTCTTTGTTTTGTCTTCTTACCCACTGATTCAATCTGGTCTTTCCATGACAAAAGGTGGTCTATTACTACTCCTAGGTATGTATACGAACATACCTGGTTGATCTGTTCACTATGAATAGTAATAGGGGATCTGTGTATCTCTAGTGGGGCACCAAAAACAATCTCTTCTGTCTTTTTTGTGTTAATGATAAGAGCGTTGTTATCACTCCATTCCACCACCTTATTTACTCTGTGTTGGTGCAGTCCAGGATCACTGGAACTATCCAAAAGAGAAATCAAAACTGTATCATCAGAGTACTTTAGAATGTATTGGTCTGGCTTGTCAGTGCGACATTCAGACAGACATTTCTCAGTACTACAGCTGTCAGTATAAAGGGTGAACAATACAGCTGAGCTTACACAACCCTGGGGAGCACCAACATTAGTGGTTAATGCTGAGGAGAGGGTTTTGTTCACTTTCACCCTCTGTACTCTGTTAGTAAGGAAGGAAGCATACCAGTGAATTAAGTATGGATTCAGTTCCAACTGTACCATCTTTGACACCAGAATATCAGACTGTATTGTATTGAAGGCTGAAGAGAAGTCTAAGAACAGCACCCTTGCATGATTCTTATTAGACTTATCTAGGTGTTTTGTAATGAAGTGGACCAGTGTGACAACCGCATCCTCTGTACCGCAACCTTTCTTATAAGCAAACTGACAGGGGTCAAATTTGTCTTTAGTTATACTCACAAGATGTTGCAACAGTATTCTTTCCAGTGATTTCATGGTCACTGAAGTAAGAGCTATGGGTCTATAATCCTTATGTTCTTTTGGACATTGGATTTTGGGTAATGGTTTTATGTGTGAGGTTTTCCAACACAGAGGAATTATGTGATTGGAAAGGCAAAGAAAGTGTTTGTCAATTAATTGTAACCAATAATGTTGTCATTGTATTCCACATAAATCCCATTCTGATTCTGTCCCCCACTTTCTGCACTCACACACCGGCGGCAGGCTATCTGGTTCCAATGAACAGTCTGTCTGACTGCTCACAGGTTCTAATTCCAAAAAGCCAATTTAGCCTCCAATTACCTGTGTATCCAACACAATTACCTCTGCATTCCCTGTCCTCCATCCATCCATTACTTTCTATCACTGCGGCATCCTGCGGCAACAGCGTCTCACATGGTAGACAGACACACAACCACACATGTACATCACACACACACAATATCTTGGGAGTTTATTAACCCCACAGCAATAGATGGATATCTGGCCTGACATACTGTTATACAGCATGTGTGCATCTGTACAGTGCATCATCATGTATCCCCCTTTCTTTCCAACTCTGTCTGTCAGGCTCATTTCCACCCCACCACTTCCCTCTCTTGCTCCCTCTAATATCCATGCAGTGAAGAGACAGGCTGACCTCCACAGAGGGTTTATGATAGGGCTGAACGATGGCACCAATCTGTGTTATCCTCTCAGTGGCATATTGTGAACGTCCCCTGTTTCTTTAACACCTGTTTGACCAGGCTAATGACTCCTGTCCTACACACACACACGCACAGCTAATGAGAGGCTTCCTGCAGTTCTTGCTGTCATTGTGGTGCAGGGAGATAATGTCAATATTAACTGACCTGTCATAGAGCTAGAGTGGAATGGAGGATCCTCACAATGGGAAAGTGGCTGTCACAGTGACACACACACACACACACACACACACACACACACACACACACACACACACACACACACACACACACACACACACACACACACACACACACACACACACACACACACACACACACACACACACACACACACACACACACACAGAGAGAGAGAGAGAGAGAGAGAGGGGCAGACTGTGTGGCCATGTGTAACTGTGGGAGGCTGAAAGAATATACCATAGATCATCCTCATTGCACTTGAATCTGTTGTCTCCATGGTTGCAACAGTGTTTGGCAGAAGTGCCGCTGCACTGTGGTGTCATCATTGCTGTGCACAGTTGGATCTGAAGCAGAGCTTTTATGCTGCATTCCTCCTGCCACACCCAGCACATGCTCGAGGAGCATGCTCACACTCACTCTCTCCGTTTAGAAACAAACATAAACAACAGACTAGACAGACTGAACAAGCTGGTGAAGACGGCTCACTCCGTCGTCGGTACTAAACTGGACGGTGTGGCGGAGGTGAGAACGAGGAAGAAGCTGGAAGCTATCCTGGCTTTAGCCCCAGATTCATCCTTCCCCGGCAGAATAAAGATATAAGTTTTGTCTGTCCTGTTTGCCGGTAGCCACGAGGTTATACATCGAAGCACACGGTCACTCTGCTCGGTCCGTAGACCAATAACTATGTCCATAGCGAGCTGCTGATACTCTACTGATGTATATTGTTGATTCTGCATTGATATTGTGATTGTATTGATATTGGGGTTTTTGTCTCGTCCCCTGGAGGACAAGAGGTCCGGGCCGAGACCTACACTTTCTGTCCGTGGAGAGAGCCAATCAAATCATGGTTATTTATGTATTTATTTATTAATTTTACAATCACATTGGGGTCAGGTGAGAGGTATTCTTCAAATGCTTCTGTGTTCACAAGATGGAAAAAATAATAATATTGCAAGTCAAGTAAATGAGTCTAATCAACCCCAATTGGGTTAACTCGCAGGGAGGGACATTTAATGTAGTATCACTGTAGTAGAGAGAGTGTGAATGTGTGTGTCTGAGCATGTGCGTGTGTGCTAAAGCAGAATAAATAAAAAAAAATTGCATTGTGCAGTGTTCCCTGGTTCCAGGATTGTGATTCCATTCTCTACTCCATGGTTTTCACCAGGTAGACACAAAGAGCATCTCCACAGAGATGGAATATATCCATGATGAAAATGTACCGTTTTGTGTGTGTGTGTGTGTGTGTGTGTGTGCGCGCGCTTCTATCCCTGGAGGTTCAATATCAACATCAAGGTCAGCCTCTGCTTCTTGTATATGAGCCTCTAATGTTGCCGGTGGTCTGTTGAGGATTTCTCACGCTCATAGACAGATTAAGAGTCTTAGTGCGCATGGGGGGGCCGGCAGAGGAGCGAGGACTGTAGCTTTCTAGTTAATTGGAGTGCAAAGGGGCGTGTCATCACCGATCTATACCACTTCTCATCTCCTCCCTCTCCAACATCCTACTTAATTTATCTTCTTTTCTTCGCTCCTTTATTTTTGTCGTCGTCGTCGATCGCTGTTTTGGTCCATAACGCCCCACAGGTCCCCCCCTAATTCATTGTAGAGTGTACAAGGGTGTGTATCGTGTCGCTTTTATTGACTTTTTCTTTCTGGGCACAAGCGGGCGCTCTGTCATTCTCTGTTCTCTCTCTAGTGTGTGTGTGTGGGGATGGGGGGGGGGGGGGGGGGCAGCCGTCCTGGAATCCGAAGGTTCCAGTTCGATCCCCGGCTTCTCCTGGCTACGTGTCGAAGTGTCCTTGAGCAAGACACTGAACCCCTAACTGCGCCCGATGTGCAGGTTGGTGCCTTGCATGGTTTCCTCCGCCATCGGTGTGTGAATGTATGGGTGAATGTGAAATACCTTGTAAAGCGCTTTGGAGAAAAGCGCTTTATAAATGCAGTCCATTTACCATTTACCAAGTAAGCTTTGTATTCAAAAGAGACATACGGAGAAAGGAAGGGATGGATAGAGGGATAGAAAGACGAGAGAGAGAGAGGAGGCGTATCTGGACACACACAGTTCAGCAAAACCACAGTTATTTTTTGAAGTGCGCTCAGTCACTCACGTGTGTGCATGTAAAGTACTCGTACCTGGTTCCGTTCTTCTTGAGGAAGGAGCTCTTGGTGTTCAGTGATCTGCTGTTGAGCTCCAGAGCAGTGAAGCCTCCATTGTCCAGCGTCACAGCCTCCTCCACTGTGGAGACATGTTTACCTGGAGAAGGACACAGAGTCAAGTCACTCTTTTCTTTTCTTTTCTTTTCTTTTAGTATGAACTGCCAAGCATGTCCACAGAAACAAACAGCACTTATTCTACACTTTTAGGAAAGAAATATAATACCCAATGATCATCATTTAGGAGGAGATATGACTGTGGCACTGCCACTTTAAGAAGTCAAATTTCCTTCCTTTCATTTTTTTGGCCACAAGTGAGAGCATGGGATTCTTAGGGTCAGTCAGTTCAAACTACATGGACCTGATTGGGGGAAGCTAGCAGAGCTTTCTTGTTTTTTTCACATAGTGACCAAACTGCAACTAAAGACAGCCCCCCCCCCCCCCACACACACACACGCTCAACCTTTCTCTTCTCATCCGCCTATCTATTTCTCTCCTTAATTCCTCTTCCCTGATTTTCGTCTAATTACACCTCTGCCCAGGGCTTTCCGTGGAAGCTCAAGATTAAAAAGTCTGTACTGGCATGACCTTAGCTTGAAGGGTCTGCGTTGTTGTTGACCACGCACGCACGCACGCACACACACACACACACACACACACACACACACACACACACACACACACACACACACACACACACACACACACACACACACACACACACACACACACACACACACACACACACACACACACACACACACTGTATGTAAAACAGTGGTTCTCAACCAGTGGTCCGGGGACCACCAGTGGTCCTTGAGGGGGTTCCATGTGGTCCCCAGCTAAATGACGGAGAGTTGGTAACCAAATGGACCCTTATAGATCTTTAAGTGTTGTCTAGTGTGTGTGTGTGTGTGCCTGTGTGGGGAGGGGGGGGGCAGCCAGAATAACCAAATGAACACTTACGGGTCCATTTGGTTTCGTTTTACGCTCACAAGAGTTCATTTATTGTTAAGCATCTGCGTTACTTAATTAAACAATTAATTTAGTTATTTTGATCAACATTTGCCTGATATCTCTCCTATGCTACCACATCAATACAGCATGGATGGAATTGTGGAAAACATCGTATCCAACAACAAACAACAAAATGTTCTTAGGTCTTGGGTCTGAGAGGCTAAATCTCATCAAACGGTGGTTCCGTGGCTCGGAACCACCGTAACAAATAAATGATAAATGACGAATAAATAATGGACCTTGATATGAAAAGGGTTGAAAACCACTTAAGTAAAACACTGCAGCATCATGTGAAACATCTGGACGGACGGAGTGAAGAACAGGGGTTCAACAGACCTGCAGGTCTTGTACTTGTTGCTGTGTCCATGGAGCAGCAGATCTAGAATAACGATAACCCTCACCCAGGGCCAAGATGACCAGCTAGGAACCACCGCTCTTTGTAGAAGGGACGTTCCGACAGGGCTATACAGAGGAGAGGAGAGGGGAACACACACAGAAAAATCCAATTATCCGATAGAGCACCCTCACTGCACAGAGTGCACCATGGGCCATAAGGTTCCCTGTGTGGAGAATGCCATCACCTCCCCACACACACCCCTCCTCCTTCTGATTAGTGCGAAGACTAGCTCCAAATTGACTGACTGCAAGGGTTCGGACATGAAGCACCGATTAGGTTTTCCAATTGGGTCCCTGGACCCTGACACCCCGCCCCCAGCCTCTGGCTGCACCCACACCCAACTGGCACATCAAACTGATTAAAACACTGAGGATGACATTTTTAAGGAGAAACTGTACCATTGATCACAGGTGAGAAAAACAATGGACTCCTCCTATTGATGTGATTGTGGCTAAGAGGAGGTCCACCCTAGAGCCTCAGTGAAGTGGATTTGTTTATTTGGCCCATCAAGTATTTATCATTACAACCAGCACACCTGTGGCCTAATTAAATCTGTTACCCGACAAAAATCCATGTTTCCCTTCATTTAATTTCTTGTGACTGAAATACATGACTAATGACTAACATGCACCAGAAAGAGCCTTTGGCATGCCCAGAGGAGGTTTAATGTCATCTGTAAAGTGGGGGGAGGCTTAAAAAGGTGTAGATCCCTCAAGGTTTTACTCACTCGTATCGATTATAGTTGTAGTAAACTCTACCACTAGATGGCAGAAGATACCGTGACACATCAGCAACAGGATATTAAACTTCCACCAACTGCAGCCTATACACATTGGAGTTAAACGTCTGGTCAAAGTGCCAGTAAGACCGATTGGTTCGCAGGGCAGAAGCTGAGCTTATTTCTCATTAGGAATAAGTGCTCCATGTGTGCGCGCTCGTGCGTGCGTGTGTGCAGTGTATTTACCAGCAAGGCGTAGGTGTTGCAGAGGGGGTGCTTGACTCTCCGTGTCAGGTTGGTAGACAAGGGCGACACAGAGAGACTTAAGTTGTTCTCTAAAATAAGGTTTATTTTTCTTTGATTGTCTTCTTTTAATTACATTTTTTTACAAATAACAATTATGGGCCCATAACAAATGAGGTCAACCCTAAAAGAAATACACAGAAATTAACTGCACTGCATGGCTGACCAAACATTGTGAACCATTAGGGGAAGGGGAAGAGCAGACCACTCTTAACACAAAGGGGAATACACTAAGACATGACATCTAGACTAGCAACAATAACTACAACATAAACCAATACAACACTAGCTAATAACTCATGAAAATACAATACAAATGAAATATCAGAGACACATTTTGTTCAAACTCCTAATAACAAAATCAAACTCCCCCCCTTAGTACAGAAGGAACATGGTGCGGTCCAATTTCCCCATCAGCTCCTTAAAAGCAGATCTGGAGCAGCTGGTCCACCTTTCATGGCCAGCCAATCACCTACAGCAGTCCCGCCCCCCTCAGAACTTTAACTCAAAAGCACTGGTGTAAAGTAACTGAGTACATTTACTCAAGTACTGTACTTAAGTACACTTTTGAGGATTTTTTACTTCGCTTGAGTATTTCCAATTTTCAATACTTTTACTTATACTCCCCTGCATCTCAGAGGCAAATATTGTACTTTTACTCCTCTACAATTATTTAAATACTTTAGGTACTAGTTACTTTGTAAAACATACATTAACCACTTCAGCCTTGGCTATTTGAAAAAAGCAGATCTAAAAGCTCACAACACGTCGCTAAGCGAAGCGTTGTGAGCTTGTAGATCTGCTATTTACGGGGCCAGAGCTCAGCTCTGGACCTGTTTTGTTATTGGCAGTATTCTGTCACTTCTTCTTCTTTTTCTTCTTCTGACACTTTTCGCAGTTCTGGCTTAACCGTGCATACGCTTTTTACGAAACTCGGCCATATGGTAGATGCTCATGAAAAACTACCAAGAAATAATTCTCACACTCATTCGTCAAAGGGTGGCGCTATAGCACTCAATTGAAAGTGCCAACTTTGAACAGGTACAACTCATGCCCTGTTTGACCTAGAGCCATGAAACTTGGATACACATATGCGTCTCCTCATGCTGAACAACTTTCACCCTCTGACTTTTGACCTCTGACCTTTAGATCTCCCACCATTTTGAATTATATGAAAAACAGTCATTGGCTCCTAACTTCTGCATTTTTTCACTAATGGAAAATCCGTTGGAAACTTGTGTGGGCAGAGGTCCAAAGTTCAAGTGTTAAACGTTTCGTGCAGATTGCTCAAAAATCCCAGGAGGAGATGGATTTTAACTATTACAGTTTTATGAAAATTATTCATCTGCCCCTAACACATACATGCAAGACTCACATTTCTTTGAAACGTTGCAGTAATGTAGAGAGTCATTCCAAATCTCACTCCAATTGGCCAAAGGGGGGCGCTATAGCAATTTTTTGAAAATGCAAACTTTAAACAGGCAAAAGTCATGCCTCGTTTGGCCGAAAGTCGTGAAACTTGCTTACACTTGTGCCTTGACTCATGAGGAACACATCTATCGCTTTGACCAGTAAGCTCCGCCCTTAGATTGTCCGCAATTTTGAGCAGTTTGAAAAACACTTAAACCCAGGATTTTTCAGCTATTTGCGTGAAACTGTATCATCTGTGTCATGTCCTTTTTCACAGTTACTTGTCTGTTGGGCCAATGGCGTCTCCCTTAAATGAATGCCTCACAATCTCAAGGTCGCCAGTTCAAGCCTCACTTGATGCAGACTTAATTTAAGTTGAATTGCAAACAACATGACTGTATCAATGAATACATGTGCAAATGGTAAAGATAACCTGAAATGCTTATTTGAGAGTACGTTTTTTCAACGTATGACATACTTCATTCTGACAATAGCTGATCTACAATCTCACAACTTTTCATGGTTTGTGAGCTTGTAGATCGGCTACTTTCACTAGTTTTGGTTCTGAGGAGATGTACAATTTCTTCATTGGTAAATGGTTTGTGAACGAGTGATCTTAGTGTTAGTGAAACAGGGGCTTGGTTCATGAAAGAAGGCAAGAGTTTATGATCTTCAACAGACAATATCAGCCTGGACAAAGCTATAGCACTATAGGTAGAGTTGCAGCCTATTAGTCTGAAGGTTGAGAGTTTGAATCCTGTTAATGGCAGTACGTTGAGATGTCCAATCAAACCATTATGTTTCCATCTCTCTCTCTCATCAATCTATTGTTTCCATGTCACTCTCTCTCTCTTCAATCTATTCCGTTTCCATGTCTCTCTCTCTCTCTATTCACTGGCCCCGTATTATCGCTGCTTGCAGCTATATTTAAGGTTTCGAGGCCAATAGGCTCGAAGCCTTATTACATCTGTAAGAGTTCATGATCTTCCGCCGGTTTTGCCAGTTCTGGCCTAACCGCGTGGTCACTTTTTATGAAATTCGGCAATATGGTAGAGGGCTATGCCAAACGGCGAAAACCCGAAACTCACAAACATTGGCCAAAGGGTGGCGCTGTAGCACTCAATTGAAATATGCCAACTTTGAACAGGTACAACTCATGCCCTGTTCGACCCACAGCCATGAAACTTCGATGCACACATGCGTCTCCTCATGCCTAACAACTTTCACACTCTGACTTTTGACCTCTGACCTTTAGATCTCCCACCATTTTGAATTCTATGAAAAGCAGTAAAAAGCAGTAAAAGTCCATAGCTTTCTGGGATCTTTGAGCAATCTGTACGAAACTGTCTACACATGAACTTTGGACCAATGCCGACAAACGTGAGCAAGCGGATTTTCCATAAGTGAAAACGTTAAGCTTTTATAAGCCAATGCAAATTGGCTTATAAAAAAAAATTGCAGCTTTTATGACAATTATTCATCTGCCCCTAACACATACATGCAGACTCACATTTGTTTGACACTTTGCAATATTGTAGAGGGTCCTTCCAAGTATCACTGAAACCAATCTTACTCCAATTGGTCAAAGGGGGGCGCTATAGCAATTTTTTGAAAATGCAAACTTTAAACAGGCAAAAGTCATGCCTCGTTTGGCCGACAGCCGTTAAACCTGCTTACACATGTGCCTTGACTCATGAGGAACACATGTATCACTTTGACCAGTAAGCTCTGCCCTTAGATTGTCTGCAATTTTGAGCAGTTTGAAAAACATTTAAATCCAGGATTTCTGAGCAATTTGCGTGAAACTGTGTCAAATACATGTTTGAGGCCCTTTTTCACAGGTTCAGGTGTGTTGGTTCAATAGCTTGATCGCTTAATCATCTGCCTTGAAACCATAGGGTAGCCGGTTTGAATCCCACCTCAGGTAGACTTCATTATAATTGCATTGCACACAACATGACTATATCAATGAATACATGTGCAATTGTTAAAGATGACGAGAAATGCATACTTGAAAGTAGTTATTTTCAATGTATGACGTACTTCATTCGCCCTTTTGTTTTGTTTTCTTGGATTCTCCCTTTTCACTGTCCAAGGCTGTGTATTGGATAGCTCCACCAGTAGAGTGTGAGTCTCATGTGCGGAAGGTCCCTGGTTCGAATCCCACTTATTACAGTTCACATTTAAATTACATTGTACAAAACATGACCCTGTTAATTCAGACATGTGCAATGTTTAGACAATAACACGAAATGCTTTTGAGAGTAGTTGTTTTTTATGTATGACATACTTTCTTGTGAAAATAGCCGATCTACAATCTCACACCTTTTTAGATAGCAACGCGTTGTGAGCTTGTAGATCGACTATTTTCCACTAGTTTCCATTCCGAAATATATTGAGCAGTTTGAAAAACATTTAAAACAAGGATTTCTGAGCAATTTGCGTGAAAGTGTGTCATGTGTGTGAACTCCCTTTTCACTAGTACAGGTCTGTTGGCCCAATGGCTTAATCATCTGCCTTGATACCGCAGAGTCGCCGGTTCAAATCCCACGTCATGCCGACTTCAACTCAATTGCGTTGCACACAACATGATTGTATCAATGAATAAACATGCAATTGATAAATGAAATGCTTATTGAGAGTAGTTATTTTCAATGTATGACGTACTTCATTCCCTCTTTTGTTTTGTTTTGTTGGATTCTCCTTTTTCACTGACTAAGGCTGTGCATTGAATAGCTTGATCAATACACTGTTAGTCTCATGTGCCAGAGGTCCATGGTTCAAATCCCACTCGTCACAGTTTACATTTAAATTGTATTGTACAAAACATGACCCTGTTAATTCAGACATGTGCAATTTTTAAACAATAACATGAAATGCTTTTGAGAGTAGTTGTTTTTTATGTATGACATACTTTCTTGTGAAAATAGCTGATCTACAATCTCACAGCGGAAGAACCTATAGGACGGAAAAACCTATAGATATCAACAGACACCATCAGGGAGGCCATATCTTTAGCTCAATGAGAAGAGAGGCAGCCTGTGAATCCATAGGTCGCTGGCTCGATCCCTGTCCCCAACAATGCGTTGAGGTGATCATCATTTGGAATTCCCCCTATTCCCATGGATTGGATCCACCCCTCTCACCTGCTCTCACTCATCACCAATCACACCTGCCACATGCACAGTACAATTTTTAGGTACTTTTACTTTACTACTCTACTCTACTACAATTACAGCAGATGACAGCTTTAGTTACTTGTTACTTTGCAGATGTAATTATTAATACAACACCTACAGTAACCACATACAGCCGATCTACAATGTGACGCGTTATGAGCTTGTATGTATATAATAAGCAACCCATGCTGTATGATAACTTACCACATATGAAATCCAATTCTGTCTATCCAATGGCTCAGTCTGTACTGTGGCCATAGCTGAGTGGTTAGTGAGCCCACCTAGGGAGCCAGAGGCCCTGGTTGCCCCAGGTACGATTCCAGGCCAGGCCAGCAAATGTGTCGATGAAATGAAATTTGTCCCTGAGCAAGACTCTTAACCCCTAATTGCTCACAGGCCCTCATTGGAAACAAGACCGCAAGGACTTTCATGAACGGACCTGGAATTATCCTTATCCTTTACACTGTCTACCCACAAGTCTATAGGTCCCTGGTTCAAACCCCAATTTAACCGGTCCAAATATAATTTACTGAACAAAAATCATGACTTTGTTAATTAATGCATGTTCACTTCTTCTCTCTCGCTCTCTCTCTTACTGCCTCTCTCTCGCTCTCTCTCTTACTGCCTCTCTCTCTCTCTCTCTTACTGCCTCTCTCTCTCTCTTACTGCCTCTCTCTCTCTCTCTCTCTCTCTCTCTCTCTCTCTCTCTCTCTCTCTCTCTCTCTCTCTCTCTCTCTCTCTCTCTCTCTCTCTCTCTCTCTCTCTCTCTCTCTCTCTCTCTCTCTCTCTCTCTCTCTCTCTCTCTCTCTCTCTCTCTGCCAGTCTGCCACTCTGTCTCTGTCTGCCAGTCTGCCAGTCTGCCACTCTGTCACTGTCTGTCTGTCTGCCAGTCTGCCACTCTGTCAGAGTCTGTCTGTCTGCCAGTCTGCCACTCTGTCACAGTCTGCCAGTCTGCCACTCTGTCAAAGTCTGCCAGTCTGCCACTCTGTCACAGTCTGCCAGTCTGCCAGTCTGCCACAGTCTGTCTGTCTGCCAGTCTGCCAGTCTGCCACAGTCTGTCACAGTCTGCCAGTCTGCCACTCTGTCACAGTCTGCCAGTCTGCCACTCTGTCACAGTCTGCCAGTCTGCCAGTCTGCCACTCTGTCACAGTCTGCCAGTCTGCCATTATTCTCGAAACCGCTCATTGCTGCTTGCAGCTATATTTTCTTTTGTTTTGGTTCTTTTTTTTTTTTTTTTTTGTATTTTTATATATTTGGACATATGTGAAATGGGATATTGTGCATGAGTACTTTTACTTTTTGTATGTATATTTTGATGCCAATACTTTTTTATTCTGGACTTTTACTTGTAACAGTGTATGTCTACATTTCAGTATTGATACTTTTACTTTGGTAAAAAATGAGTACTTTTACCACCACTGCTCAAAAGAAAATAACTTGCAACTTTTAACCTGGTTGTGTGTGGTGTAGTGTTATTTATGTTTGTATTATGTGTGCTGAAAAGTAATCTAAACTAAATATAATAAACCAAAAATAAACAAGTTTACCATGGTGTTTTTCTGTCTTAATGTGTGGCTGCTGGTGTAGCCCTCACACTCTGTATAACCGCATGGAGATTGACCACACAAGACCTTAAACCTGTAGCTGACCCCTTATACCTGACCTCAGGCGCTCTATCGACCTGCTCCTGGGAGGGGAGAGAGTCATATATCTACAGTAACTATCTCATATATCTGTCTGTCTTTCTGTGTCCCGCGGGGCATAACCCGGGCAGCATCCAGCCTCTAACTTGATGTGTGTATCCCCATATGACCCCCCGGGGGTGTCTCTCTCTCCCTCTCACTCCCAGCAGCAGGTTTGTTTCTACATCTGTTGAATAGATCCTTTGGATTTAAGTAGTGATTTATAGTAGCTCCTATTAGGTGTCCAGATGATTTCTTCTGATTCTCTCATCCATTATCGTTGACTCCCTCGCTCACAGACTCACCCTCAAAGACTGTTCCACATTAAATGGGACACTTGACGTTGATGTTCTGCCCACGGTCCATATGGTGATGTCATCCTACACTAGTGGTGTCAAAAATAATCGGTTCATAGATTAATCGCGATGCAGACATGGGCGATTTGTCGATTATGAATCGATTCACAAATGTCATTTAAAAAAAAAAAATCATATTGCTAATTGCACAGAGCAGCAGCCAGATTTATGTTGTTCAGTATATCACACTGCTTGTATTGACTGATGAAAAAGTTGCCATATGTTGTGCAGTCATATAGAAAAGTCTGATGCATCGCGATGCATTGTCGAATCAAATCGAATTATTACAAGGCGAATCGTAATCGAATTGAATCGTGATGGCAGTGCCAATGCACACCTATCCTACACACTGTGACATGGTGACGGTCTATCTCACAGTGGCAGTGCAGATATGTGTATAGAGAGCGAGGCAATTTTCTTGCCACTTTTCATAGACTTTCTATAGAAGCAGGCAGCAAAGGGTTGTGGAACTGATAGCAGAGTAGAGCAGGGGAAGAGAGCGTCAACATGTTTAAATCATCTCATTTGTATGCATATGTGGGCACATTTTGCTTACCAGTGGCCAATCAGATTGTTGAATGTGACAGGGTAACAACCAGGTAGCAACCATTTCATCAGTGAAATGGCAGACATACAACACCACTTGAGATTGATAGAAAGGAGACGAAACTTATTGATAATATTTCACAGATGGATGAACGGCAGCTGAAGGAAAGAACTAAGAATATACAGTAATGTGGTTATGTTTCATTCAGGTGTTTATGTGTGCCAGCATGACCTTAACTGTACAGGAGTTGTCCATGCAGGTATGAAATATACCCACAATTAATATTAACGCATGCTGCTACCGGTTACCCATCTGTCAAAAAGGATGACAAGAGGTGCGGGCCCTCAAACCGCCAATCCGACCAATATGCCCACATACGGAAGTCTCTGTATCTGTCAGTCCTTGTCCCTTTTATGCCCATATATGGAGATCGCTGATGTCAGTACATGCCCATATATGGGCATGTACTGACCCCCTTTTGTGCCCATGTATGAAGCTGACTGATTTGTTTGCAACTGATGCCATAACGACACATTGTTAGACGACACACTCCATATTTGGGCGCAGCTGCATTGGAAACTCCTATTATGGTTATGGATGAGTCATAATGACATGAGCATGCCAATGTGGTCCGCCGGCCTGCCCGGCCGGTCCTCCCCTAGACCAATTTTAATATAAGACTAGAAAAAGTGCTCCTCGGAGCACAAGTCTCCGCCAGCAGACTTGGGAATGTTGGGAATGTTCTACTTCTTATGTTCTAATTATTACAAAAACCACACCTGTGTGAAGGTAGCGGCGCCTTTGATATATTTTGTCATAGATATGTGTTTCTACTAGAGAAACAATATTAAATCTCTGTAAATTTATTTCAAGGCTTCCAGTGGCACTAAATAGTGCCATTGGAAGCGAATCACCAAATGCATTCCAAGGTAAGTGGCAAAAACTGATCTGTCATAGCTGATAGAGTGGGTACCTACGTTACGTTCTTGTATCTTTCTCTTTCTATTCGTCATATTGGGAAGAATCTTGGACAGATCCCAAGATTCCCAAGATAAAGTTAAATTGAGGATCTAACTTTAAATAACTTACCTAGAAGGAGACTTTAGCCAAATGAATAATAAAATGAAATTATTAAATATTTCTAGATATTACTCATTGTTTATTTAGTCATTGTTTATATAGACATCTAATTCTATATTCATGACATCATAGTGATGTCATGAATAGTAACATAGTGATGTCATGAATAGTGACCAATCAGAACGTTGACGGACCTGACCAATCAGAACCTTGGCGAGCCTGACCAATCAGAACGTTGACGCAAAAGCCAGGTATAGAGGGCTAATATCCGCTCTATACCTAAAGGTATAGAGCGGCTAGCGCCGCTAAAAAATAGAACATGTTACTGTGTCATAGTAACATGACACAAGTGTCCTATCCGTCTGTATAACTGTCCTATCCGTCCTGTCTGTATAAGTGTCCTATCCGTCCTGTCTGTATAAGTGTCCTATCCGTCCTGTCTGTATAAGTGTCCTATCCGTCCTGTCTATGTAAGTGTCCTATGTAAGTGTCCTATCTGTCCTGTCTGTGTAAGTGTCCTATCCAATTGTTACAGTATCCGCCATTTCTCAGCCATTTCGTGATTATTCCTGTCTTACCTCACTTTGAAAGAGGCTAAGACTCTTTCAAAGTGACACATGTATTTATAGACCGCTATACGTCACTAGCCAATCAGATCACACTATTTCACCGTATTGTCACGTGTCACGTGAGGCTTGACCAATGTTAGCTTGACATGTGGAAAGTGAAAACAATGTCTCCTGGCGGAGACAATAAGCTGATTAGTGTTTAGTGGACCACCGTCAACCCTGATGTCAGACACCGCGGTCGTCAAATGCACATGTACAGTATGGAGACATTATGCACATAAATGCACATGTATGGAGACATTATGCACATAAATGCACATGTAAGGAGATTTGATTTTTAACATGCACTGATGTCAGACACAACTGATGGGTCCCAGGGGACCTGTCAAATGCGCACGTATGGATTCCACATTAAATGGAATCAAATGCGATCAGTCGGATCGGCATTGCGACAGAGGTGTGAGGGACGCAAATATACTGTATAGAGATCTTTTTAAAAGAAAAAGGCGGTGTTGTTGCAACTTTATTCTCCTTCTGGGAGGCAAGCTTATGAAAAGGAATTGTTGTTAACATTGCCCTCAGCAGAGATCTGTAGATAATGGATTGTTCTGCTTGTATATAAAGGAGAGACAATCAATCAGTTGATGGATTTTCCTGCTATCACATCTGTTTTTAACCGTGTACAGCAAGTAAAGTACACATCACAACTCTGATATGAAATGGCAATAAAATGTAGGAGCAATGTGGTTGTAATAATCATTAAATGAACCAAATCAAGCGCTCAAATAATGAAAAACAACTGTGATAAAGCTGAAACGCAATTCCTGGTAGTGCTGTCTAATTACCTGAGCATGGCATTTTAAGCAGCCACAGGTAAACCGGTATGCCATTTACCAGCCTGTTTCATTTGTGTAATTTTCAATTTTCAAGTGTGTAATAAAAAGAGACACCTCTGCACTCCTTCGATTGAATATGCCAACCACTCCAGGCTACAGTATATTCTGAACATTAAGCTATAACTTGCGTCGTCACAGTGTGCTAAGAGATCCGGTCTAAAGCCTGCATACTGTGTCAGGTCACAACAAACATACACGCACACACATCAGACTAAACCGAATGCGTAGAGAAAAGTGCAGGATGAGTAGCAAGTCACGAGACGGAAAAATAAATAAATAAATAAAATAAAATAAAATAAAATAAAATAAAATAAAATAAAATAAAATAAAATAAAATAAAGTAAAACAAAATAAACATCAAAACCTTTTAATTAACATCCGAACGTAATTGTAACGAAGGAACCTTCGAACATTCAGACGTTTGGGGCCAGCCTTACTGTGAAGCAGTATTGTCTTGTCTGGGTACGTTCAAACTGTCCGTTTCTGACTCTAAGGTGAAAGAAATGCTTCAAACTAATTTATTAGAAACAAGTCTAATTTTTAAAATACTTTTTACATGAGGCCTTTGCAGTGAGAAGCAGTCAGGGTATATTGTCCACCAGAGTATTTCAAACGTGGACAGTGATGTTACTGAGGCTCAATATTTTCATCTGTCAGTGGAAATGGAAGTCAGGAGAGTGTCAGAGCACATCGCTGTACAAGCCCTTGTACACACGTAGAACTCTCTCAGCCCACTTGCCAATTCAAGCATTGTTCAGTGTAAAGACAGATAAGAGAGGGTTGAGGGATCACAGTAAAGATGGTTTAGATGGGGGTCCCGAATGAAACCGAAACATTAAATAAACAAACAAAAGTTATTGCAGCAGTGTGTGTGTGAGAGAGAGACAGAGAATATAATCTCCACAAATCTGTAATGGATTTGCGGCTCGACTCTACGGTGAAAGTAAAAAAAATGGATGACCTCATGAACGAACACACACACACACACACACACACACACACACACACACACACACACACACACACACACACACACACACACACACACAGTGCAGATACTCTTACATGGTGTAACACAAATGTGCACACTTTAACTCCCATTTCTCGCTATGCATCAACATGCAACAGACAGACAGACAGACAGACAGACAGACAGACAGACAGACAGACAGACAGACAGAGATAAAAGAGATAGCCTGAATGATCAAATGAAAGGGGAGGGTAAATGGAATAGAGGACAGAGCTGGTGTTGCAGAGAGATCTTTCTATCCCAAGGTGACTGATGTAATCGGAGCAATAATCTTTAAAGGTTCACTTTCAAACCAAACTCTTTTTCTTTTATCTTCCTCACAATAGTACATTAAAAAAAAGGAAGTTCAGACTGCTGGACCTTCAACGTTTTGACTCCACCTATCTGCCACTCCGACTCCTCAAGTGGAGTAGGGGGCAGACTCTCACCGATTACGTTTGAGCCGGTAGCGTTTGAATCTCTTCCAGTTCCATCGCAAAGCACTTACGTGCCAACTCTGTCAGCAAGGCGCTGCTCGCGGTCTCGAAGGTGCTCTCGGCTGCATGAGAGTGAGACACAGGTGGAGGGAGAGAGAATCAATAAATCAATGAGGACAGTGGATTTCACCATTGTCATGCCATTCAATCACTTTAAACTTGTTTTACGTTTGAATATGTTTATCTCGTTCAATGGGACTTGGAAGCGAATCACTGAAAAGCAAAGACTATCCCATAACTATCAGTTATTGTAGCAAACAGTAAGTAACTGCAGTACGTACTATGTCAGTGTACTGCTGTAGTGAATTACACACTTTTTGTTCACCTCTATTTATGCAGGCGGGTTTGCCTCACACACACTCACACCTGGGAGCTGTCCAATACAACCACAGTATGATACTGTTGGTCAATGATCAGCCTCACTAGAGCAGTTGGGGGTTCATTGCCTTGCTCAAGGGCACTTCAAAGAGTGTTGTTCATTCACATGAGGTGAGGTAACACATACACACAGACAGGTACATTCTGACAGAAGGACAAAGCGAACCGAGGCGACTCCCTCACCTGTGGCACTCGTGGTGGTGTCGTCCCTGGGCTTTGCTACATAGGCGTTAAGTGGGAGCTCTCTGTAGAAGAGGCAGTAGATACCCGTACCCCACCATTAACACTGTCCTTACTGGGCCACTGGAAAAAACACACACACACACACACACACACACACACACACACACACACACACACACACACACACACACACACACACACACACACACACACACACACACACACACACACACACACACACACACACACACACACAGAAAACATTCAAATTGTGTGGCTGTTCCAGCAGCTCGCTCTCTGGCAGGATCTCCTGCTGTGCCCATTACCATTGTCTCTGTGTGTTGCCGTGGTGACTGACAGGCCACTGACAGCCTGGCAGAACAGTCTTACATCACCGTAGCGTACACCACACACGCACACGCGCACAGGCAAAACGTGTGTTATTCCCATTCCTTCACTAGCCATTGATTTTCAGATCACTGTCACCATCAATGTGACACACTTATGTTTTAGTGAAAAACAAGGGGCATAATTAGATACTTGATCTCACTGTAATGGCACAGTGTAACTTCCTTCTTCTCTCCTCTCCATAGCAGGTGGCTGCTGCAGTGGCGTGCACAGACATTTTGAGGGGCAGGTGCTCAAGTAAATTATACTTTTTTTGTTGACTTGGTCTGCTCTTTCTTCCCTCTACACCTATACCTCTTTGCCAAAAATAGCCCACAACGCCTCGCGCTGCGAGGCGTTGTGGGCTTGTAGATCGGCTATCTTTGGCTAAAGTTCTCCTCAGAAAAGGGATGCTAGGTTTCGAGTGGTTATGGTAAAAAGAAAAATTATATCACATAAAGAATTGGCGGACCCCCTGTAGTAACTCTGAGGACCCCCTAGGGGTCCCGGACCCCCTGTTGAAGACCCCTGCTGTAAACCTTTTTTTCCAAAAGGGCACTTCTGGTCAAGAGGGCAAAGGGCAGGTGCTCTAGCGCCACCTAGAGTCTATCTGTGCACGTCCCTGGGCTGGTGCCTTCAGTGGCCTTGGAGGAACAAGTGGGGAGGCTTGGATAACATTGTAATGTGCAACGATTCATAATGCCACTGGTGAAACTCACATTTCTTACTTAAGTAAAAGTATCAATACTGCATTGTAGAAATACTCGTAAACTAGTAAAAGTCCGGAATTCTAAATTCACTTGAGTAAAAGTACAACAGTATTGGTATCAAAATGTACTTAAAGAACCAAAAGTAAAAGTACTAAAATGTTTGAAAATACGCAGATCTACAAGCTCACAATGCGTCGCGATGTGGCGCGTTGTGAGCGGTGCGATGCGTTGTGAGCGTTGTGTGCGTTGTGAGTGGTTAATGTATGTTATATAATATAATAATAACTCATATCTGCAAAGTAACTAGTAACTAAAGTTTTCAAATAATTGTAGTGGAGCAAAAGTACAATATTTGCCTCTGAGATGTAGTGGAGTAGAAGTAAAAGTACTGAAAATTGGAAATACTTCAGTAAAGTAAAAATTGTACTTAAGTACAGTACTTGAGTGAATGTACTTTGTTACTTTCCACCACTGCATAATGCTGCTGTAGAACAACCACTAGTACCATCACCACCTTATCTGCATTTCTCCTCTGAACAAGGTGAACGTATTACTAAACGCATATACAGTATATCGTAATGCGGAAGATGCTCATTTCCAGAGCAACTATGCAATCCCCAATATGTTAAATTACACTTCTGTAGCAGCTTGATGCACATTTCATTTTCTGCATGTAAATGAATAGACAACATAGTAAATATACAACAAAGTAAATTCTCCTTTGTGTCACGAGCAAGTTGCTCCAATTGAAACGATAAAAAAGGTTGTATTTTTGTGTGCTTAGTTATATTTGTAATAAGAGTGTCTCATACACCAACAGTGAAATTCTGTTTTCCTCAAAACACAATGTTTAAAGGGTATTTTAAACACTTTTGGTATTGTTTTCATGTCTACTCTGCCTTTTGCGTTCACCCCAGACAGTTTTTTTAAGTTGCTTGATTCAATATTTAGATATTTCATATTAATTTAATCAGACATGCCCCACACCTATAGCCAATTCAACTTCAAACTGTTAACCACATAATAATAATAATGAATTGCATTTTTATGGCGCTTTTCTAAGTACTCAAACTTACTCAAAGCGCTCTTACAATGGTTCATTCATTCATTCAGGGAGGGGACATTGGGAGGTGGAGCGGCGAACATTCGACGCCAGCGTCCCCACTTTTCCCACATTCACACACCAATGGTGGCAAGCTAGCGCCGACCGAATCATTGGAGGCAGTGTAGGGTTCAGTGTCTTGCCCAAGGACACTTCGACATGTGGACAGGAGGAGGAGCCGGGATTCGAACCTCCGACCCACGGATCATTGGCCGACCTGCTCTACCTCCTGAGCCACAGCCGCCCCATGATGTTAGACTCATTGAAAACACACGTCCCTGGTTCTGGTGGTTCCCTATAATGCATAAAGGGATTTTTTCCCCCAGTTATTTCATCATGTTAATATTTTCGGTATGTAATGTTACATCAAGTCCATGCATGAAATCCCATCAAATTCATCCGTGAAATAACAAATTGAAAAGTGACGGTCCGTGTCCGCTCATGCATTATTTAGAAGGACTATACTGTACATCAGTCACCAGAATCAGGGACGTGTGTTTTCAATGAGTCTGACATGCATGGTCAACGTGGAGTATGGGCTTGTATAGGCTACTGTAGGAGGGGGGTGTGCTTGATCGCGCGCGCGCGCGTGTGTGTGTGTGTGTGTGTGTGTGTCAGTGTTGATTTTGTCAACTGTCTTCTACCTTTTTTCACTGACGAAAACTAAATAAAAACTAAGCTAGGATGACTAAAACTGAGACTAAATATATTGACAATTTCGTCAACAAATACAAACTAGACTAAAATGTTAGGGAGGGACTAGTGTGGAGAAGAGATCCAGTAGAACTAAAAGACAAGTCATTTTATGTTTGGTTGCACTCGGGAAAATAGCAGATCGGGAAAATAGCAGCTCTACAAGCTCACAACGCGTCGCGCTGCGATGCGTTGTGAGCTTGTAGATCGTCTATTTTCAGCATGCAACCAAGTGTATAATCAGCCATTACGACGGCATCAAGGCACCGCCAAAATACATTTTAGTCGACTAAATCAACTGTAGATTTAGTCGACTATAATCTTATGATATTTAGTCGACTAAAACTAGACTAAAACTAAAACATTTCAGATGACTAAAATATCACAAAAACTACATGGAATGTGATTCAAAAGACTATGACTAAAACTGAATCAAAATTTGCTGTCAAAATCAACACTAGTGTGTGTGTGTGTGTGTGTGTGTGTGTGTGTGTGTGTGTGTGTGTGTGTGTGTGTGTGTGTGTGTGTGTGTGTGTGTGACGTGTGTGTGTGTGTGTGTGTGTGTGTGTGTGTGTGTGTGTGTGAGTGTGTGTGTGTGTTCTAATTCCTCGGGTTTGACACAAAGCAACGAGCTCCATACAGTGCTTTTGAATGGGCTCAGAACAGCATCCAAACAATGAGGACATCGTGCATCACCACTCTGCCTGCAGGCAGGAGGATGTTTGGTTTTCCACGTGTCTTCAGCATGTCAAAGCCCCCCTGCTGCTGCTGCTGCGGTGCAGAATCTAAAGCGCCACGCATCACCAACAACAACAAAAGCAACGGGAGCGCATCGCTGTGTGTATGTGTAAACACCAGTGGTGTAAAGTAACTAAGTACATTTACTCAAGTAGCCTACTGTACTTAAGTAGAATTTTGAGGTTGTTTTTTTTACTCCACTACAATGATTTGAATACTTTAGTTACTAGTTACTAGTTACTTTTTGGATTTTGACTATTATTACAAAACATCACTTCAGCCCCATATACATTTCAACCATGTGAAAATAGCAGATCTACAAGCTCACAATGCGTCGCATTGCGACGCATTGTGAGCATGTAGATCTGCTATTTTTTTAAGAATTTCATACATTTCATTCATTTGAAAACTGGGACATTCTGCATCATGAGTACTTTCTACTTTTGGTACTTTAAGTACATTTTGATACCAATACTTTTGTACTTTTACTCAAGTAGATTTAGAATTCCAGACTTTTACTTGCAGTATTGATACTTTAATACTTAAGTAAAACAATGCAGTTCTTTTCCCACCACTGCTGATGTGGTAATAGCGAGGATGGAACGACGGGCATAGATAGAGGAATGGAACTGTGGCGTGAGGGATGGAAAGAAAGAAAGGATGGTTGAGGAATGAAAGGAAGCGGAGGAGGTATACAGGGGGAGGGGGAATTTGATGATTCAAAGAAAGAAAGCATAACTCTGACGGCTTTTGAAAGACACGGCTACTCGTGGTGGAGTGGGGGATGATGGGGATGAAAAGGAATTCATGGTTAAGTGAGAAACAAGAGCTTTTTCTTTTTTTTCTCCCCCTTTTTCTCTCCAATTTAGGAGTTATGCCAATTGATTCTCCCCCCCCCCCCCCCCCCACACACACACTGTTGTATCCTACTGGCTAGAATGATGGGGTCTTGAGAGCGAATCCCACTGTGTGTGTGTGTGTGTGTGTGTGTGTGTGTGTGTGTGTGTGTGTGTGTGTGTGTGTGTGTGTGTGTGTGTGTGTGTGTGTGTGTGTGTCTGTGCAATTACGATTACCCTCTTTTGCTCAGAGGTCCCGGATTTTCTCCATATTTCTGATATCCCCCTCCTCTCTCTCTCTTGCGCACGCACACACACACACACACACACACACACACACACACACACACACACACACACACACACACACAGCGCCTCCTTTTGAAAAGAAACCCCACTGTGCTCTCCTCTCCTCTCCTCTGTCCATCCCTCTCCCTAAAGGGTGGAGAAACACAACCACATCTCCTAGCTACATACTCCTTAAAACTAATTAGGCTGCAAGTTGCCATCATAACCCAATTCTTTCTAGTTTTATGGGCTTTTATGGTCTGTACATGTGGGATATGGCTTAATGGATGCTAAATAATGAAACGTGTGTAAGACACACCGGAACCCAAAGCCAAAACCTGTTGTCCACCTTGTTTAACCCATTAAGGCCGGGAACGCATCTGTGTCATTTTTTTAAATTTCTTTGGGCTATTCAAAAATAGCAGATATGAGCTTGCAGATCTGCTATTTTTGGAAAATAATGAAAATTTGTGCAAATCTTTGAATATATACAGTATATACATTTCTTAAAGCGAACATTTGTAACTCAAATCCTTGCTTCTGGCGATTCTAATGTCTTCTAAATCCTAACAGTTAAAACAAATAAACCTATGTTGCTCTAATATCAGTGGTTCTCAAACTGTTTCCATGTCAAGGACCCCCAAAATGACATGTATTTGTCCACGGACCCCCGCCACCCCCCCCCCACCCATCTCAAAATATTTTGTTCCAGGGACCCCCAGAAGCAAAGATTTTTTTTTAAATGTATATTATATATTCAAAGATTTGCACACATTTTCACGACTTTCTTTTTCAAAAATAGCAGATATACAAGCTCGTAGCTTGTATATCTGCAATTTTTTAATAGCCAAAGAAATCTTAAAATGACACAGATGCGTACCCGTTCTTAAAGGGTTAAATCACAGCCAACAATGGCTGTAGAAGTCTCGCTCATTATGTGCTCTGGGAAACGGCCTTTCAATAGCAACCTGCATACACAGCAACTTTTGTATAATATGATAAACCGCCTTCAACTGCTCCCTGATTGAGCAACAAACGCATCCCTGTACTCGAGTACTACTAATGTAATATCCAGATCCACATCATGCATAATCATTGTTTTGGCCTACATCTCAACTCCTGCACCCTCCTGTCTGTCTGCTTCCCTGATTGTCTGCCTAATGAATCTCTTGGTTGGTTCGGTTTGCCTCGACCAGGCCCGTGCACAGATAAGACACCAGGTGGTGCTCAAGCACCTTGCCCTTTTGCCCTCTGACTAGATATGTGGCTTTTTTTGCAATTATTTGTTTTGGCCCATGGCGTCAATTCTTCATTAAAAGCAGGTACAAATGCATTTGAAATCTAATTCTGCAAAGACCACACAAGCCCTCGTCCCTCCCGCTTCGACTTGGCACATACGGTAGACACATGCATGCGTGTAAATGGAGCGCCCCCTGTTGACGGAGCCAACAACCAACAACTGACCAAAGTGCTGAACATGGTTAAAAACAAAACAATTCAAAGCATCGAAAACAAAAGAAACATCAACAAATATTATGCATTGATAAAGAACAGAATATGCAGAGTGAAGACAGATCAGGTAAGCTCAAGTGCAATTGAAAGCCAGAGAGAACAGATAGGTTTAAGTAGGGATTTAAAAGCCCCAATCGACTGGGCGGATCTGATGGGGAGGGGCAACATGTTCCAGACAGAGCCTGGGGCCCGCAGTCACTCCTGCTCTTCAGGTTAGTCGTATGTATGACCAGCAACAACTTGTCCACGGACCTTAGAGCCCTGGCTGGGATATAGGGCTGGAGAAGATCCGAAAGATAAGAGGGTGACAGGCCATGAAGGGTTTTAAAGACGAACAAAAGAACCTTAAAATCAATTCTAAAATGAACAGGGAGCCAGTGAAGAGCGGCCAGAACTGGTGGTCACGTTTTTTAGTGGCAGTGAGGAGGCGGGCGTGCTGCATTCTGGACCAGCTGCAGACGCCTAACTGACGCCTTATCGATGTCAGTGTGCAATGAGTTGCAGTAGTCTATTCTGGAGGAAATAACAGCGTGAATACCATCTCCAGCTGTTTGTGCGGGAGGAAGGCTTTGACCTTGGCAAAGTTGGCAATAAGCCTTAGTTGGCAGAAGCTTGTTTTCACAACGGAGCTGATGCGTTTGTCAAATATAAAACCAAGATTTCTAACAGAAGAACAAGCATCCCCCTCTCCCTGACCTGCCTGCCATCGCTGTTTAAAGCGGGCATCATTATGTCCCTGAGTCGAAAGTAATTGCAATATTCAAAATATCATATACAGCTGGGACATGCTGACAATGTGATATATACAGTATGTAAAGAGGACAGAGACAGGAAAGTTACAGAGGAATGCTCTTAGAGCCATGTACTGTATAATACAGAGAGTTGTTGCCTGGTTGAATCAAGTGAGAGACACAACATCGTCAGCGGATTTACAGAGGGACTGTTTTGAGAGTGACACCGCATGGATCAACATGGATGTTGTCGATCCGAAATTAACTAGATTTCCTGTTCCCCCTGTATGCCGTAGCGTTTGTGTTTAGATAGTCTGTTTGCATGTTCAATGTTAAAACCAATGAACTACTAACAAAAGCATCAATGACTGACTGTCGGAACACAAGACTGTGATGGCCACGGAGCTGGCCATCACAGTCTGACTGATCCATGATGAAAGCTAAGATAACACTTAGTCTTAAAACGCATGAGAGCCAAATTAAAATGCCTCGAAGCCATAGAGGGGTGATTTATCAGATGACTTTCATTCGCCTGTGACTATAACTTTAGTCCTTATTGTCCCAAATGGTATTCTGTGGTTCTTTGACCGATATGACCGTGATATTGACATTAAAGAGCATTTAGTGTTATATTTAAAAAAGGTCTTAAAAGTTATTACATTTAATTAAGTGAACACGGGGTGCTTGGATCCTGTTGTACTTGCATGCCCGTCTAGTTGTTTTATTATTTTGCAATGTTTGCAGCCTTGACATTCATTTCCTCTCTTTGTCTTTCAGTCCAGGTCTGGGCTCTCGGTCTACAGCAGGGGTCTTCAACGTTTTCAGCCCAAGGACCCCCTAGTTGATTGAGAGATGAAGCAGGGACCCCCTCTATATTGTATACAATTGTGTTTCAGATTAAACTTTTTTTGTTTACTTGGTCTTCTCTTTTTCCCCTCTACACCTATACCTCTTTGCCAAAAATAGCCGATCTACAAGCTCACAACGCCTCGCGCTGTGAGCTTGTTCACCTGAGAAAAGGGATGGGGTTAAGGTAAAAAAAAAAAATCATATCAGGAAAAGATTTGGCGGACCCCCTGTAGTAACTCTGAGGACCCCCTAGGGGTCCCGGACCCCCTGTTGAAGACCCCTGGTCTACAGATTACATCTATATGGCCGACATCAATAGAGAACGTGAGTCAGAATCAGAATCAGTGGGTGAAATTGGTTTTCGTGTATAGTTCCCATCGTATTGTTAATTCAATAGAAAAAAAGAAAGGGAAGAAGAAGAGGGGGGGGGGGGGAGGCAAGGGGGAAAGGAGATTAAACAAGAGAACAAAAATAAAACCATACAGGTTATGTACATATTTTTCACATGGTACCTGAGATAAGGTACAAAGGTGCGTGAGCATAGCAGCAGATGTAGGCTATACTGTGCATGATATACTTATGGACGTAGGTTAAGGTGCTAGAAAAAAACACACAATAGAAAGACAAAAGTCAGTGCGTTGTACATGGGATTAAGGTGCAAAATGTCAGTGTGTGTTGACCGCATAATCCACGTAAGGTAGACTGACACTGGTACAATCGGCAAGTAGGTCCATGAGGAAAAGCAAAGGGAAAAAAAAGTGTTAAGAGTGGTCAGATTGTGAAGCTCTGCAATGACCAGTGTGAAGTGCAAAGCATGGGCCAGTTCACTCTAATAAGGAACTCGTTCTGAGGAAGGGTGAGAGCCCGAAACGTCACAGCACTCAGGTGCAATAAAATGTTCTGCAACTGGAGGCCACAGTGTGCGAGCGTTCTCTTATAGCAGTGGTTTTCAACCCTTTTCATATCAAGGTCCATAATTTATTCGGCATTTGAGCCACGGACCACCGTTTGATGAGATTTAGACTCTCAGACCCAAGACTTCGAATATTTTGTTATCGTTGGATACGATTTTGTCCACAATTCCATGCTGTATTGATGTGGTACCACCATAGGAGAGATAACAGGCAAACGTTGATCAAAATAACAATTATTTAATTAAGTAATGCAGATGTTTAACAATAATTTAACTCTTGAGAGCTTAAAGGAGCATTTCACCCCTGGAAGAAACTGCAATCACTCAATGGTAATAGTATTTGTAGTAGATAACAGTAGCACAATTTAAAATTTGCACCCTATGGCCAGAAAAATAATGAAATCTGTGTGTTTGACTAGGTTTTGACTGGACTGCTTATTACTACAATGACCATAATGCTTTTGGTGCACTGCACCTCCTTGTGGCAGGGGTGGTTCGGTGTGGGTGGGATCTCCAACAACAACGTTGAAACAGCATGGTAGTGTTGCCATGTCTGCTTATTATAAGCGGCTTCTTTCTAAAATGTAGTTGATATTTGGGTTTGTTTCCAAATGTTTTGATTGTTGTTTAAACCAGTGGTTCTCAAACATGTTCATGTATTTTTCCACAGTCCCCCATCTGAAATTATAATTTGTGCCAGGGAGCCCCTAACAGATATTTGTCAAAAATATTCCACATTTTGCACTTTTTCCCCCTCAAGATTTTTTTGTAAATAGCAGATCTACAAGCTCACAATGGGTAGCGAAACGTTGTGAGCTTGTAGATCGGCAATTTTCAAATATATAATATCCCATGTACATGTCTAGGTAAAGTTGGCCTAGTTATCCTCTTTTGGGTTTGTTTTCTTAGACCTGGTTGCTTATTTCTCTCACAATATCTGGCAACACTGGAAGTCAGTTTGTTTACCGTCTCCACGTTGTATTTGGATTCTTTCACGCTTGCGCTTATGAAACACTACACAGGATTATTATTTCATGTCAACATTCAAGTACAACTATCAGAAGATGTAACTCAGGTAAAGTAATTCGTCACTCTTCAAATTTAACAAAAGGTCCGCGAACAAATGCGCAGTTTGGGCTGTTTTCTGTGTTCTGTTGTGTCTAAAATCTCTGGCAGGAGGGGGGCGGGGGGCTGCCCGCTGGCTGCATGACGCGTCGAGACAACATGTAGTGCGGAAAGGAATGATGTAACATCTCGTGACGTAAATAACGTCACGAGATGTTCGAAGATTACTATATATCTCAAAACACAGATCATACACAAAAATAATAATAATTGAGTCCTAAACTTCATTACCATTGGGTCAGTTTCTTCCAGGGGTGAAATGTCCCTTTAAGATTAAACCAAATGGACCCGTAAGGGTCCATTTGCTTTCATTTTACGCTCTCAAGAGTTCAAGATCTATAAGGGTCCATTTGGTTACCAACTCTCCATCATATAGCTGGGGACCACCTGGAACCCCCTCAAGGACCACTGGTGGTCCCCGGACCACTGGTTGAGAACCACTCTGTTAACTAGTTGTACGAACGCTTGTTTTATTGTTGTATTGTTTATTGGATCTTGTTTAGTCGATACACTTATTTGTTTTAGCTCCTGCTCATTTGATTTTGCTATTTTGTCTCATCTGTTTAAGGAAATAGGTAGCTGATATATTGCACTTTTACCTTAGCGCTAGGTATACTCGTGGTTGCTTGTTTTTTGCAGAAAATGCACTTAAGACTTCTGGTGATTAGTAGTTTTCGTTCCCTACCTATGATGAATGCACTTATTGTAAGTCGCTTTGGATAAAAGCGTCTGCAAAATGACTGTAATGTAATGTAATGTAATAGTTTCTAGTTCCCTCTAAGTAGTGAACTGGATTCTGGAGCGCCGGATTGAAGATTCTGGAACGCCGGATTGAAGATTCTGGAACGCCGGATTTTTTATGTAGCTTGTTGCTTATCTTACAACCAGAAAGAGATCAAAGTGGCATCCCCACAAACATTGAAAATACTGTTTTATTTCAATGTTATCTGTTCTGTGATCGACTGTAATTTAGCAGAGTCATTTTTATCTATGTTCAGAAAAGTCGAGCTTTGTTCTTTGCCTTTCAGTAGGTAGTTGATAGAATCTAATCTGATGTTCTGTGTGTTTCTGCTTTAGGAATTATATTTCACTTTCCTTTTTAATACTGTAGGTTTAATCACGTTTAAAGCCCCTTGTTTGTTTGAAATGCGTGTGGTTTTGCACGAACTGTTCTGTTGCGGTGGTGTCTGTGTTTTTGCATGCTGTCCAAGAGCAGTTACAAAGGGCTTTACAAGCTATCAGATATCAACCAAATACAACACATGTATTTAAAAAGTGGATAAAAATGGAGTAAGCCAGGTAAGGGCTATACATAATAACTTGCATTGAGGATAGATGGAGTTTTGGAGGACTAATGTACACTAACTGTGTACATCTGTTTTTATAATATATTTTATATTCTTTTGTTGTGATGCATATTGAGTTTACTTTATATAAAATGTGCTGCATAAGCACATCTGACTTGACTAGAGAAAGAGACAGAGACAGAGGGAGGACATTTTAAACAAAACAAAACAGGAGAGAAAGCCAAGAGGAAGAGCATGCTCACATCATCCTGCTCTTGTATTTGGTGAGTAATGGCCTTATGTCTGCTAATTGTACCAACTGTTATGTTCTGGATTCATATCAGCAATACTTTGTGCTTATTACCCTGCTCACAGCTATGTGCGTGGCCAGGAATGCAGTCATTTTGTTAGCCAGATAACTTCAGAACAGATTGGCAAATTTTGATTACATTTCAGCAGGCTCCCTTAAATAGATGATTCACTTTTGGGTCAAAAAGGTCAAAGGTCAAAATCAATGTCAAACTCAAAATCTAGAGCAAAAGGGTTGTTTCTCACAGGGTTGTTCATGGAACTTGGTGGGAATGATTGGTAGGGAAAGGTCAACAGTCAAATGTTACAATTGAGAGAGGCAGCGATGCATTTGTTTAATTAAATATGCAGTATGACTGCATTATAAATGCTAAATCATAATCAACATGCATTTAAAATAATCTAAGTACCAGTAATTAATTACATTATTGTCTATTATTTATTACCGTGCAGCAACAGTGGAGTGTGCATTTGTTGCATTGTATTGCGTCTGAGATAAAGAGATGTGTGTGTGTGTGTGTGTGTGTGTGCGTGTGTGGGGTGTGCACGCCGTACATTATGATAAAGGTCTTGCGCTGCAGACTTCACGCAGGGCCTCACATATCTGCCTCCGTGTACCTCAATGGTTCACATGCTGAGCAGTAGACTCATTTTATTAAATGGTTCGCATGTGTGCATGGCATGCACATGTGTGCGTGTCTGTGTGTGTCTGTGTCTGTGTGTGTGTGTGTGTGTGTGTGTGTGTGTGTGTGTGTGTGTGTGTGTGTGTGTGTGTGTGTGTGTGTGTGTGTGTGTGTGTGTGTGTGTGTGTGACTGTGTGTGTGTGCATGTGAATGAGTGTGAGAGTGTGGGTGTGCAAGAGCAAACACACTGATAGAGAGATATGTGTATGTATATGTGTGAGATAGCGACAGTGTGTTTATTGATATGGAAATTAACACATGCCCAGAGGAATAACAATTAGTCTCTCTCCGTCTCTTTATCTCTACCTCTCTGTATCTCTCTCTCTCTCTCACGTTTGATTGTGAATACCACATTACACATGGCATGGGCAGTCTTTATTCACATCAATCATGCTTGTTCTCATGTGTTCTCTGTAATACATGTATTTGTTAAGATCAAACCACTAATGTAACCACTGCACAATGAAAGAGTCATCACATGTAACGCGAAAAATATTTGTATCTTACGTGCTACGGTTCAAGAGTTAACGGCCAAAACGTTAAGTGGGCTATAGCGCCACCATACGCCCAATGTGAAAAATGTTGGGCGGAGGTTCTTCCTTGGCCAACTGTGGAGTGTGCGTGCAAAGTTTCACAGCAATCGGGAGCTGCGTTAACGATTTGTGGCATTTTGTGCCACAAATCCACAAAAATTATGTCGTCATGTCATCAAGAAGTATCTTTCAGAGAAGTCTGAAAGATACTTCTTGATGACATGACGACAGACATAAGGTGTAACAAATTGAGTGAGGTTTGGACAAAATCTGTAGGAATAGTAGCACAACATGTGTAGCACAAAATCAGTCTCATGGTGGCGCTATAACAGGACGATTAAAAACATTCTGGATGGAGGTTCTTCCTTTGCCTACTGGTAGTGTGTGGTCAAAGTTTCTTACCGATCGGGGCAGGGGTGCTTGTGGCATTTCGTGCAAAATGGGCACCTCCCGCAAACTTTGAAAGCCTATTATAGTCAATTGGAATGGAATTTCAGATTTTTGGAATTGATGACATGACTACAGAGATATGCTGTACCAATTTTGGGTAAGGTTTGACAAAATCGGTAGGAGCAGTAGCAAAAAGTGGGTGTGGCTTATTTGGGGAGTTGCGTAATGATCCAAGTAATCCAAAGGAAAAAAATATTGTGTTGTATGACCTACGGTTCAAGAGTTATAGGCCAAAACGAGAATCTGCCTGTTATAGAGGCCGAATTGAAAAATGTAGGGTGGCATTTCTTCCTTGGCCTAGTAGGAATGTGCCTGCAAAGTTTAAGGGCAATAGGATGCTTCGTACATGATTTGCGGCATTTCGTTCAAAACGGGCCACTCGTGCATGCTTTGGAAGCCAATCTTAGCCAATCAGGATAGAATATGCAAAATCGGAGTCAACCGTCTTGATCACATGACTATAGAGATAATGTGTACTGATGTGCGTGATGTTTGGACAAAATCTGTAGGAGTAATCTGTAGGAGTAATATAAAAAATGGGTTTCACAAATTTCGGCCTCCTGGTGGCGCTATAACAGGTCGATGTGAAAAAATAAGAGCGGAAATTAGCTGCTCACAGACACACATTAGTCAGGTTCACTATGTAAAACAATATACTTTCGTTCAAAATTTGTGGAGATTAGCAAAACTATACATTTTTTTTATCTTCAGAACATGGGGAATCCAAAAATCTATGTTTGCATTTGCACAGACACCTGCATGTCCGCCATATTGGACGTTCAAAATGGCCGCCATAAAATATATAATTTGTGCTACCTTGGCTTCTAGACGACATAGACAGTTAATTAAATATGCTAATCCTATGTTTTCTGGGCCAAGGAATCCAATAGAGACCTAAAGGATAGTGCACAGGGACTTGCAGCAGCGCCCCCTAGGGGATGGCCATGGAAATGCAGGTTGACTATGTTAGAAAATATACTTTTGTTACGAATTTTTGATTAGCAAAACTATAACACTTTTGGAATCTTCCGAGCATGGGGAATCCAAAAATCCTTGTTTGCATTTGCACATATACCTGCATGGCCGCCATATTGCATGTTCAATATGGACCACATAAAATATATAGTCTAATTTGTGCTACGTTGGATTCTAGACAACCAACCTTAATTAAATATATTTTCCAGGTCAAGGAGTCCAATACAGACCTCAATGTAGTTCTCAGGATTATAGAAAGCAAGAAAACAAATGTAAATGTAAAACATAGTGTTTATAGTTGTGTAGTATCAACACATCATTGACTTTACAGGTTTACAGGTGTAAAGAAATGGGTGGAAAAACCCTTTGTTTCTGTTGTTTTCAAAGAGAAGAAAAGAAAAGAAGAGGGGGGGGGTCAGGGAGAGCAAGGAGATCTAACAGTAATAGAACACATGTCAAGGATATACAAGTGGCGTAAACCAACAGATACAGTATGTACATGAGGTTAGACATAAGGCGAAAGGGCCTACTCTGTGTGGAGTTTGCATGTTCTCCCGTGTCTCCTAGGGTAGTTAATACCCTCACAAAAACATGTAGTAATCCTGGTCACTATACTTCCTCCCCCTGGTCAGCCGGGGCGCCTGATGGAGGGGAAGGGAACTGGTTGGAATAACGTGTTCCTTCCACACGCTACGTCCAACCAGGGAAACTCCCCCCTGTCAGGTGACAAGAAGGTCAGTTGGCTCTCATGCATTGAAGGAGGCATGAGCTCGGCCTTGGCCTCCCTAGGCTGGTGGGGGGAGTGTAGTGCCCAGGATCACTTAGCTAATTGGCGCCGGGTGAAAAAGGGGTTACAGAATCGAGCGATAAAAATTAGGGGGAAAAAAGCCACAAGGTGCAAGGTGGTGACACTTTGGTAGGTCTACATTAGCAGCAGGTATGATATTAGACATTAAGGTGCAAAAACAGTATGAACGATTGAACTATATACATACAATATCTACTAGATCTATCATTCAGGAATATTCTTTTACAGCTCGTCATCACTGTCTGGGGTGTCATTTTCAGCATTACAGACAGTCTGTGTCGTTTTCGCAGTCACTTCCACACAAACAAAGTTCTGTGCAAACAAAGTTGTGTCCCCTGCATGACCTTCTCTGGGTTGTCCAATGGGTTTTGCACTGACATCTGACCACTAACAGAAACTAACAGAGGAAGGCGACCTAACACAGGAGGTGAATGATGCATTGGCCAACTTTGTATGATGTACTGCCCAAGGGGCATCCATATAACAAACATTCCTGACCTAAGGTGGTATCTGTTTTGCAAACATCTGGCATAAAGCAGCAAGTTGCCTCCTACCGTTGGTGCCCTTGAGGAGAACATTGAACGTGTGCATGATCAAAGTAGGGTGTGGTGCCAAGCCACTGTGACGTGGCAGAGTCTTTTTGACCCACTCAAACATGGAGCCATGGTGAGATACTACCTACTACCACAAAGGTTCCTCCTGCACCACAGGCCATTGTAGAGTTGGTCAGATGTCAGTGCAAAACCCATTGTACAACCCAGAGATGTTCATGCAGGAGACACAACTTGCACAGAACTTTGTTTGGAAGTGACTGCGAAAACGACGCAGACTGTAATGCTGAAAATGACCCTCCTAACAGTGATGAAGGGCCGTAAAAGAATGATAGATGATATTATTGTATATAGTTCAATCTTATAACTTGTCAATACTGTTTTTGCAAGTTAATGTGTAATCTCATGTACATACCTGCTGCTAGTGTAGACCTACCAAAGTGTCACCACCTTGCACCTTATGTCTAATCTCATGTACATACTGTATCTGTTGGTTTATGCCATTTGTATATCCTTGACATGTTTTCTATTACTGATAGATTGTTCTCCTTGCTCTCCCCGCCCTCTTCTTTTCTTTTCTTCTCTTTGAAAACAACAGAAACAATGGAGTTTTTCACCCATTTCTTTACATCTGTAAACCTGTGGTGTAATAAAGTCAATGATGTGTTGATATTACACAAATATAAAGACTATATTTTCCATTTACATTTGTTTTCTTGCTTTTATATAATAACTACATTGAGGTCTTTATTGGACTCCTTGACCTGGAAACATATTAACTAAGGTTGGTTGTCTAGAATCCAAGATAGCACAAATTAGGCTATATATTTTAGGTCGTCCATATTGAACAATATGGTGGGCCATGCAGGTATCTGTGCAAATGCAAACAAGGATTTTTGGATTCCTCATGCTCTGAAGATTCCAAAAGTCTATATTTTTCTAATCCAAACTTTTTTTAAACGAAAATATATTTTTTAACATAGTAAACCTGAATTTCACTGGCCATCCCCTATGTGGCGCTACTGCAAGTCCCTGTGCACAATCCTTTAGGTCTCTATTGGATTCCTTGACCCAGAAAACATTGGATTAGTATATTTAATTAACTTTCTATGTTGTTTAGAAGCCAAGATATCACAAATTATGTATTTTATGGTGGCCATTTTGAACGTCCAATATGGCGGACATGCAGGTGTCTGTGCAAATGCAAACATAGATTTTTGGATTCCCCATGTTCTGAAGATAAAAATAAAGTATTGTTTTGCTAATCTCCACAAATTTTGAACAAGAACACATAGTGAACCTGACTACATGGACGGACACACACAGACACACGGGCGGACGGACAGGGGCGAAAACATAGTCCCGGAGACAATAGAAAACAGGTGTGAATTAATCACAGGAAGGGAGGACACATCAAAGGCCTATTTGCAAAAGTTATTCAGGGATCATTCATTTCCAACCTTTTATTTATTGATTCATTTCTTTCTTAACAACTTCGCTGCAGGTTAATAAATCATCTGGGGTGAAATTTCAAAGAAATTACTTTGCTTGAAAGGAAATGATGAATGGGTAAACAATTCCACGCCTCTTATTTTTTGGTAGATTTACAAGGTGTTCCCCAAGGTTATATAATGTTCAGCTGGATGGAAATAGTAGCCTGAGAGTGCGTGGGTTGAACCAGGGGTCTTCGATAATGGCTAGAATGGTTTTCACACACACGTTTGGCCAATCATAACACTTTTTGTTACTTTCAATACAATCGCCTGCAGTTTCTTTTCATTTTCAAGTGAGGAGCTTCACCAGTAGTAAGTAGCGCATGCAGACAGAGATATAAGCAAACTTCAGCCGAATGCATAATATAATAATAATAATGAATGACTTGGGAAATTGCCAAATATATGGTTTCGTTCTGTGTTTGACAAGTAGCACTTACACAAAAAAAGCGCAGAGTAACAACAATTGATCTTTCATTCGTGTGTAGTAGGCTGGAGGGATATCCCTACAGTACATGAACAGGACGATCAGAGTCAGGATGCAGCTCACAAAAAAAGGCAATAAAAAAGTAGGCGGGTGGAAAGGGAGTAGGGGGAGGGGGATGGGGGCCTTGATGGAGAGATAGGAGGTGTAACTATCTAATTTCAGGAGCGTAAGGTTATCGACTGATCCAAGAAATAAAAGCATTATTGATTCTCTCTGAAGTTTAATTAATCTGCACTTATATGTTCAACTACCTCCACGCACGCACGCACGCACGCACGCACGCACGCACGCACAGACCTTCCTTCATTTGTTCATCCCTATGAAGTTATTTTCCTCTACTAGCTTTTGTGTCCACTCTTTTCTCTAACTCCTCTCTTCTACTCTCCTGTCGTCTCTACTCCTCGCCTCTCTCTCTCCTTTCTTGCCGCAACTTCAAAATGTTTGAACATACTAACCTCTCTCTACCCATCTCTCTCTAGCTCTCTCCATGTCTGTCTGTCTGTCTGTCTGTCTGTCTGTGAGTGTGAGTGTGAGTGCGTCTCCTGACAGGTTGCTCTCTTGTGCACGAACACTAGCACAGTCATCCACAAAAAAGGGAACATGAAAAGGTACAAAAAAAAAAGACAATTTTCTCTTTACGGGGGATTGCGATTGATTCCTGGGCATCGTCACAGAGTAATCTCTATTAAGGCCATTGGGTGAGGATGGACCATTACACCACTGAGGTGGAACAGAAAACCACACACAGAACATTCCGATAATGATGATAACATTATAATGGGATATCCTATTCAGTTACAGTGCAGGGTCGTTTGGACTGAAATAGATCAGATCAACGATTCAGGGGTTAAAAAAAGACTTAACAATACATTTCAACACTCTTTTTATTAAGTAACATCCAGTGGAGATTGACAGGGACATGCTGAGAGACAGGGCAATATAACAAATGCCTGTGTGATTGGAGACCTGTCGCTCTCACCCCAATAGTCAGAACATCTACATCTGCTCAACGCTACCTGACTCGCTGGATGTGTGGTCATTTGCATATCGTTGAAAACAGATCCAGCGATGATGCAATCGCCATGACTCATCACACTGTTCTCCTCTCACACACGGATTACAAGTGTATGCATGCTTGTGGAATACAGCTTGGCTTTTGACACCATCATTCCAGGACGGCTTGACATAATGCTCAGACATGCTGTACCCAAGCATGTGTGACTGGATACTAGAGTTTGCTGACAAAGCGCTGCCAGGTGGTTAGAATGGGCAACATCACATCTGACCCCCTGACCATAAGGAGCCCTCAACGTTACAGTATCAAGAAGGAGCTGATCGTGGACGTCGGGAAGCCGAGGACAGAGCACGCACCCATCTTCATTGATTGAGTATAGCAATGGAAAAAGGGTCTACTACTGCGACCACAGCCAGGCAAGGAGGCCTACCGTAGTATCAAAGGGCAAGACCACGAGATTTCTGAACCGCTTCTCAGACTGCTGAATAAGGCCTGATCACAGCTTATGACCAGGCTGACAACTGAAACTTTTTTACTTGAAACTGACTGCTTTTTTTCCTCCTTTTTTTAAGTGGATGTATGTTACTCTGTGTGGACTTTTACTTTCCCTGTAGATATCTCACAACAAAGTACAAAATGATAAGAGTGCGGATGAAAAAGCAAAACAATTCACACACTTTTTTTTACACCTGCAAACCTGTGATTGGTTGAAAGTTGAATTCTGATTAGTCCTAAACGCATGATTATTTTCTTCCGCGTACGCAGCTCCTAACATACAGTAGGTGTGTGCGTGCATGTGTATATGCACATTTACCTCTCCGTTCAATGGTGTTGACTATAGGGCCTCCTGTGACTCTCCCCAGCCCAGGGAGGTGCGAACAGTCTGTCTGGTAGGTCAGGTCGGTCTGTTCTGTGAACTGACGGCCAGTGGAGCCCACCTCCACCGTGGTCCAACGCTGGGGGTCCCCACTGTCCAGCCTGTAGGAGATCTGGTAACCTGAATGGGAACACAGGGAGAGAGAAGGTTAACATGGAGTCTTGTGTGTTTCACTCACATACCTATACACACGTACACAGAAATCTACAAAAAGTCCCTTTCAGGATGTTTCTTTAGAGATTTGGAGCTGTGGGGCGAGAGCGCATTGCTGTTGCATTATTATTATTATTATCTATGTATGGATTCCTCAGAATCCCCCTCTCTCTCTCTCTACATCTAGACTCTATTTCTCCAACATTCTCACACACACACACACAAACAGAATTATTCCCTTGGTTGTGTGACCTGTGGTGTATAAGACATGTGCCCGTCTGCACTGCATGTCTCGTGTGCACCAGGCCATGTAATTACACCAACGCCTTCACAGTATACACACACAACTGATCCTGACTCGGCTAGGCGCAGGCCACTGGTCACTTACAAAGCTTGTATACACACCAAGCGACGATCATATTAAAACACCACACACGTGCACATACTGTCACACACACACACACACACACACACACACACACACACACACGGTTGCGTGTTCAGACTTTTTTGACTGGCGTGGCCCAAGTGGGGCACATGCATGGAATGAAGTATAATGAGGACAAGCTACGTGTCTCGGAATATCATGAATTGTATTAGAATAAAAATCTGCACACCAGTATTCCTGCTCCCAAATGCCACCAGGCTCTTCCTCAGACTGAGGAGTATGCACTGTGATGTGATGTGAGTATGTACAGTAATGTGATGCAGAATTTAGCACAGCACATACAGTAGAACCTATACTGTATGTGCTGTACTAAATTCTCCATCACATTACTGTAGGTGATCAGTTAAAAGTATTAATCTGACAGGCTGATAATCTGCTCAGAGCCTCATTCTAATCTGGTTGTTCTTGTGATAATCCCATCAGGTTGGCTGATTGTTATCATGTATGTTAACATGAAGCTGCCACACTGTTGGATAACAGCCACACAACACAATCCTCTCAGGCCGTTATACCACCTGGGACAGTAAGACTACAGCGTTACGCCATCTACTTAACAACTTCAGACGCAGAGGTAGGATCGTACCATTTTCTCTGGTACGAGTGTCCGTGCTGGGTTGTCCGTCCCCCCATGCGTGTGTGAGTGAGTGTGTTTCTGCAGCGTGCCCAGCACCACTGACACGCTCCCCTCTCCTTCTACCACCTCAACACTGGGATAAGAGAGCCCAAACACTAAAGAGCATTTTCGGGTAAAATGACAGCTTTTACACGTCTCTAAAGAAAATCATTTAACATAAATAATATAAGAGTGGGTGGTGGAACAGCTACTCAGCACCTACTGAAGGACAGAGGAAGGAGCTTCACTAGTAGTAAGCAGTAAGCAGCAGCAGTAAAGTATTAGTAGCTGGTAGTAGTAACTATAATAGATACTGTTGCAGACAGATAGACCTTTATTGATCCTGCGGTGTCAGCACTACAGTAAGCATAAACCACAGATACAGTTCAGGTAAGAGTACTGAGATACCAAAAAAAGTAGTAGGTAAGTATAAAATAGAAGCTTAAAGGGTAAGACCACTTTTTTAGAGGTTTGGGTTGTGTAGTTACCTTGCCATGATGTAACTCCAAAGGTGGGCAAGAAATAAAAAATAATTGCTCCATTGATTAGAAATTGATAATTTGTCATTGTACGGTAAAACAGCTCTCAAAGTCACTCTTTTAGCACATAAACGAACGCAAACAAAGTTGATTCAGACAATATAGAACATCACCAAACCCAGTACTGTTTTTTTTTTAAATAAAAATGTCAACTTCCTGTTGATTTTGCCATTTTTAATAAGTTGAAAACCTGGACTGGATCCGCGGATCCGGATCCAGATCTTCAAATAGTAAAATCAACAGGAAGTTGACTTTTTTTTTTTTTTTTTACCGTACAATGTAAGTCAATGAGGAGCATATTTTGAATTATCAATTTTTAATCAGTGGAGCAATTATTTTTTATTTCTTTCCCACCTTTGGAGTTACATCATGGCAAGGTAACTACACAACCCAAACCTCTACCAAAGTGGTCTTACCCTTTAAGAGACTGGCCTGGCCAGCTGCACTTGAAGTGACCAGGTTAGCATAACGTATGGACCATTCATAGATAAATATACAGTACCGTCTATCAGAGTACAGCAACTTGCAATGGGCCTGGTTTTCAAGATACTCAAGGGACCAGTGGCCATGTACCTGTCACTACACTACTTTAAAAGAGTGAGAAACACCAGAGGGAGTTCCACTCATCTCATTCCCCCCAGATTCGGCACACACATGGGGATGACTTCATTCTACTATTATGCCACAAAAAATGTGGAATACCCTACCAACAGCCATCAAAAAGTGTGACTCCCTACCCTTCTTCAAAACTGCCATAAAATAGCCTTATTGTATAACTGTACATCTGTACTTTTTTTGCAAACTGATGATGAAGTATTCAATCAATCAAACCAAAGAGAAACAAAAACCTTCATACTCTAGTTGGAAATTACAACAGGTGGCACTGATCACCTCGATTATAATGCGTACAGTATCAGTTGTAAAACAACAGATGGCATCGAAGAAGGACTGGATTTCTCAATGACTGTCTGCTTAACAAGACTGTCTGAGTGACTGAGTGGAAGCATGGCAGGAGGGAGAGAGGCAGATGGTGGGAAAAGTACTCACATTTTTTACTTAAGTAAAAGTAGTGAGCTTGTAGATCGGCTATTTTCAAATGGACGAAATATATATACTGTAGGGCTGCTGTGTTATCGCTACGACGCATTATTCCAACGACGCATTATTCCGACGGCGCGTTGGTCCGTCTCGTCCCATTACTAACCCTAACCGCACGCGAAGCCACGTAGTCGGAGTAATAGCCACATAGTCGGAGTAATGTCGGACTTATGGGCAGTCCCAGGGCTGATTAGTGTATGTTTTGTAATAATCAAAATCTACAAAGTAACTAGTAACTGAAGTTTTCAAATAAGTGGAGTAAAAGTACAATATTTGCCTCTGAGATGTAGTGCAGTAGAAGTAAAAGTATTGCAAATCAGAAATACTCAAGTAGAAATACCTCAAAATTGTACTTAAGTACAGTACTTGAGTACATGTACTTAGTAACTTTCCACCACTGCACAGGTGACTTACTCAGGAGGTGGCTGGAGACGAATGGTAGACTGATTATTGTGGAACCAATTGGGCGGTGAGAGGCAGAGTTTGACTGATGACTGAACGATTGAGTGATGAGTGAATGGGATGGACCTGTAAATGAAGGAGAGACAGAGGGCAAAAACGGAGTTATAATATCTAGAGGGCGGACTGCCCCGCCCCCAGCTATTCATTTCAATGAAAGTTGCTCACACTCGGAAGAACGCTCTATACTTCCGCATTTGGGCACCACATTTGGGTGTTGCTTTCCAGTTTAAACGGTTTAAAGCAGAAATGAGGGCATTCAAACAATTATCTAATGCTAAAACACTGCACCCAAAAAGTCAGCTGTCAGTGTCATTTGGGTGAAGTTCAAAGTGTTCAAATGTTAAAAGGTGACAAAAGAACATTCAACAACAAGACACACACACACACACACACACACACACACACACACACACACACACACACACACACACACACACACACACACACACACACACACACACACACACACACACACACACACACACACACACTTTTCACGTTTCATTAAAGGATGTGCTGGATCATCATAAGAGTAATGCAACATGAAGCAATACACGCACGCAGCACACACACACGCACGCACCACACCAACATACCCAAAATACATTTAAAAACAGTAATTATAAGAAAAACACACAACAGCAGTTACTGGAAATTACATCATAAAGACCTTATCGTAGCTTCCTGGGCCTGTTTGTTCATGCTTACATTGTGTGAGAAGTTCAGGATTGAAAGGTAAGGTGCTGGAAGAGGAGAGGAGATAATGGGTTGAGGAGGTCAGACTGGACGGAAGAGGAAAATGTCAGGGCAGGAGTGCACGTGCACGCTCTGAGAGAGAGAGAGAGAGAGAGAGAGAGAGAGAGAGAGAGAGAGAGAGAGAGAGAGAGAGAGAGAGAGAGAGGATGATCTATCTGTCTCTCACTGACACTCTTGAGAAAAGGACAGAATTTGAACACTTTGACAGAAACAGAGGTGTGTGTGTGTGTGTGTGTGTGTGTGTGTGTGTGTGTGTGTGTGTGTGTGTGTGTGTGTGTGTGTGTGTGTGTGTGTGTGTGTGTGTGTGTGTGTGTGTGTGTGTGTGTGTGTGTGTGTGTGTGCTGATGGCCCCCTGCCTAATCTAGTTGAATACCCCTGGTGTAGGCTATTGGTATTCTGATGCAATCTTGTATGGCGGACTCCTGGCCCGCTCATCTTCATCATCACCGATGCTGTGAAAATAACAGCAGAATAAACCACAGAATATACTTGATTGAACTCTCCTGTGATCTGTAATGAAAGTGTATTGACTCCTGTCCAGCTGTTTCTAACAACAATCAGCTGTCTCATCTCCTCTCTCTCTCTCTCTCTCTCTCTCTCAGAAATATGTATATTCATGTAATGTGTAAAACTCTGAAGCACCTCTTAAGCCAGGTCTCAATTATCTTCAATTATCATACCGGAGGCTTAAAATGATCGTATTTGAAAGAAATCGTACACAGCCAAAAAAGATAAATCACAGCTTTTAGTTTTTCACTAACCCTGTGTATAGTGTATGTTCTGTACCAGCCAATCACAGCTGCGTTGAATGTTCCAGTCATTAGGCCTCATTTAGCACCAGAGAGCCAGAATACACACTGTCAAATTAGTCTTATTACACTTAATGTACGGCTTAGAATAATAGCCTTTCCTAAAACCACTATGATTGTTCCATTACTGCCGAAAAAAAGAAGAGAAAAAATAATAAACGTGCCATAGCTTAGCCTAGACACTAACAGGCAGGATATAAAATAAATTCCATTAGCATGCGGTGCAGGTAGCCAACAGTGCCTCAGTCTCTGTGTCTGATTTGACAGGCTCTTTCTCATTCCAACTCTTAAATGGAAAATACTCTGTTTTCCATTTATGTTATAATAGAGGGAAGGGAAGGGATGGGGGGAGACAGAGAGAGAGAGAGAGAGAGAGAGAGAGAGAGAGAGAGAGAGAGAGAATCGGCTGTAAGGAGAAAATTACATCGCAGCTTGTGCTGTTATAGCACTCTGCACTGTGAATGGGAAATGTGACAGATTAGCTTTAGCAATGACAATTACAGGCTTTCACTACCTAAACCACATAGTCTTTAGCAGCAACCAAGACTTTGAGGGTTTGTGTGTGCGTGCACATGCACACACATGGTGTGTGTGTGTGTGTGTGTGTGTGTGTGTGTGTGTGTGTGTGTGTGTGTGTGTGTGTGTGTGTGTGTGTGTGTGTGTGTGTGTGTGTGTGCGCGTGCGTGCGTGTGTCTACCTTCTAGCGGAGGTGGAGACTTGTCCAAGTGGCTAACAGGCAGCAAGGTAATAATTGTTGGGGTGTGTTTCGGGGGCAGCCTGCAAGGTCTTGACGAGTCTGACTCAACCAGTCTCTTCATAATTTGGTGTTCGAGCTGTTAGAGCCGTCACTCTCAGGTTCTTTTGAATAGTCCTTCAAACGGTTTCTGATGGACTGACTGAGAGCCTCTGACACTAAACCGAGAGTGTGTGGTCTTGTAATTGAGGAGGGACTTACAGTAGGAGTTTAAGAAGTGCATTACTTCATCTTTGGTCCCCGCGGCGTCACCACCATGTAATGGTTTGATGCGTGTACATCAATCAACATGTACACACATACACACACCACAACAATGCCGTTAAACATTAAGAGGAGAGAGTCAGAGAAAGAGAGAGAGCGAGAGCGAGAGTGTGAGAAGAGTGGGTTGTTGCTGTTCTGACTTCCAATAGATCAAAGTCAGAAAACAGAAGGATGCCTGAGGCCCCATAGCATCCGCTCCTCTCTCAACTCATCTGTTAGCCTCTCTCCTCTGTCTTCTCTTCTCGTCTCAACTCTTCTCGTTGCAGAAGGGTAATAATTGACAAACAGAGACTCTCAGATTGGATTGTCTCTCTCTGTGTGTCTGTGCGATTTATCTCACTTCACCTGAGTCTCACCACACTGCAGCAACAACTGGATGCTGTGTCTGTGTGTGTGTGTGTGTGTGTGTGTGTGTGCGTGCGTGCGTGCGTGCGTGCGTGCGTGCGTGCGTGCGTGCGTGCGTGCGTGCGTGCGTGCATGCGTGCGTGCGTGCGTGCGTGCGTGCGTTGCTTACCTGTAGTGGGTGAAAGGAGTGAGGTCTGGAATTTCCAACAACCTTCTTCTTATCTCCTCCTCGCCTTCCTCTTTCACAACTAGGAGAAAATTGGCAGAGAGCGAGAGAGTCATTTCCTCACAGATCAATGCATGCCCCCGCTACTTTTTTTGAGGAGCCAATTACAGTATTTCCCCAATTCTTCTGCCAATGCAGATGTTACGCTAATTCCCACATTCCCCACACATGTCTGTGTAGTCTTGACAATGCTGCCCTGACTGGCTCAGCTCCCAGTGAGATGCTCCCAGTGAAAGACTGGGGTGAGATTGCCCCTCCTGCCCTCCCACGAAGACGGCCATCTGTGTGTTTGTATGGACATCGAACGCCTGGCCAAACCAGATGCACCGCAGAGGATTTCGATCCCCTAGGGCCCTATTTAGAGGATCTATGATGAGTTGGCTGTTATCATCCCCCACGCCGAATCCTCTGCGTTTTCGCTTGCTTTTCCCCTCCTGCTTCGTCTGTGTCTGTGTCTGTGTCTGTGTCTCTGTGTGTGTGTGTGTGTGTGTGTGTGTGTGTGTGTGTGTGTGTGTGTGTGTGTGTGTGTGTGTGTGCCTGAGTGTGTCAGTCCTATTAACCTTGTGCAGCGGCACTACATGCACGACTGTGATTCATCCACTCTTCAAGCACAGCAGTTATAAATTATAGCAGTTTTTTCCTCTTCAGTCCTCACCAGTTAATTTAGTTGCCTGCAGGGTATTATTGACAGACACTGCTCCAGCACGTCAGTCTTTTGGTTCCCTTGTTTTGTAAGAACATTTTTCTTTTTTTAACAAGATAACGAAAACTAAAATTGAAAAAAACATTTTCGTTGACTGAAAAAAATAACAACAAAAAACAATAACTAACTGAAACTGTATTGTGTGTTTAAAAAACGAACTAAAACAAACTAAAATTATCGATGAAATTCCCTTCGTTTTTGTTTTTGTCAAAGCTTTTTGGGTTGATATGAAATCTTAATCTATTTATTTCGCTGTACCTGCTTTATACCAGCTGTCAGCGCCACTGTTTTTACTACTTAATAGCCTACACTACACTTACTTTCAGGGGCGTCACGGGGGGGGGGGGGGGGGGGGGGGGGGGTGTCAGTGGGACTGAGTTACTAGGGCCCCAGGTAAGGGGGGCCTAAAAAAGAAAAATAAACATTTTTTTTGTCTTTTTTTAGAGAAAGAAATCATAGGGGGGCCCACAGTGAATCTTTGTCCCCAGGGCCCAGAATTTGGTGCTACGCCCCCGGCAGCATGTCCAAAGAAGAGTTCCTCGTGAAAATAAAAAGGGGGAAAAAAGTCGCAACCAACGTGAAGGGGACTGTGATGAATGCAGTAGTGTTCAGGATTACACCTCCGACGGCTGGACGCTCGATCTGTCTTCCATGATGTCATACGTTTATGTTAACGGATGCTGTTAAAATCCAGTGCTTTCTCTGTTCAACGTGAGAGAGACACAACCGATGATGCCTTGCAACGCCTGTGATACTGTAACCTTCCCAGTCTCTCTGTCTGAATATAATCGTTATAACCCATGGCTACTTGTTGGCTGAATTTTCTTTGTCGCCTTTAAGAAAGTGTATGGTACTTTGTGTGGGTGATAAGGAAAAAACAGCTCCATCAATCAGTTTCTGGCATCCCTACTATCCCTAGTGTTGAGTGGTTATGTGTACCACAATGTACAGTGACATATATATATATATATAGACGGAGAGCCACACGATGCTACTGTAGGTCTGGTGTACTTTATTAGAGTGTCCCCCCGGTGCACAAATGCTCCCTCACAAAGGTTCCCCACAAAGGTTCCTACCAAACAGTATAAGCCAATACTACATCCTCCTTTCTGGGATAGAGTCTCTTTCTCTGGAGGTTTCTTAACATCAAAACATTTCTTATAAAACTTTCTTTTCCAGTATAATAAACAGAATAATATTAAACGACATAACCGTCAGCCTTTCTTTCTTTTTTTTTTTTTTGACTGAACAATATAACAGTGCATTTAGCGTGAGGAAAAGTCATTGTATCTCAGGGAGCGTGGGGATTATTCTGCCCCATGCTCACTCAGTGTTATACATATGTAGGTACACTGGAGGCCTCCTCACCCTGGATGGGTATCAGCTCACCACTGCTGGACTGGGCTGCTGCAGATGTTGACCCTGGACCTCTGGTGACTGCTGCAGATGTTGACCCTGGACCTCTAGTGAGACAGGCGGCGACGTCGCTGCTGCTGGAGCGGTGTCTGTCTCTGCCGATGTGTCAGGCGGGCCTGTAGCAGATTCCGGAGCCACTGGGGTTGGAGAGAGATGAAACCTGTTCCTCCGTAGGGTGCCTCGTTCCATAGTGTCTCTGATCCACACATGTGCACCCGGGTGCAGATGAGACATGTCGTGTGCCCTGTGTCGTCGATCGTAGTTGTGTTTTTGCTTTTGCCTGTACGCTTGCTCTGTCTCTCTCAGCTGTCTCATGTCCACACACACCGGGTCGAGCAGGGACAGGATCACTGGAACAGGTGTTCTGATTCTCCTCCCCATGAGGAGCTCGGTGGGACTATATCCATTAGCTAGTGGGGTAGCACGGTAGACCATGAGAGCGAGATAGGGGTCACCTGACTTCTTCATCAGCTTTTTGACTGTCTTTATTGCTCGCTCCACCTCCCCATTACTCTGCGGGAAACGAGGACTGGACGTCACATGGCTGAAGCCCCAGTCCCGTGCAAACTTGCGGAAGCTTTCTGATGCAAACTGGCCCCCATTATCTGACCGCACCACCGCTGGGATGCCATGCCGGGCAAATATGGACTTGAAATGCACGATCACAGCTTCAGACGTTGTCTTTTCCAGTTTGGCAACTTCAACGTATCTTGAGAAATAATCTACAATCATTAAGTAGTTTTTTCCATCTGTCTGAAACAGATCTGCTCCCACAGTGGACCATGGTCCTGTAGGGAATTCAGTGGGCATCATTGGTTCTCTAAGGTTTGTTCTCTCACATGCGCAGAAGTCACAGGTCTCCACCAACGTTTGCAGCTGCTTACTGAGGCCTGGCCACCACACAGACTGTCTAGCCCTCTCTCTGCATTTTGTGATGCCAAGATGTCCTTCATGCAGCTTGCTCAATATGTCTACTCTGAGTGATTTTGGGATTACAATCCTCTCCCCCTTTAGCAGTAGACCCTGTTGTATAGTTAACTCTCCTGAGAATGGCAGAACAGGCTGAAACTCACGTTCCACTGAGAATTTATCCGGCCAGCCATCCACGCAGTAGTGTTTCAGCTGGCGGAGTATGGTGTCGTTATCCTGGTGAGTCTGTATCTCCCTGAGCCTCTGCTCTGTAGCTGGCAGGCTCGACATGACAGAGTCAGCATAGAGGTTTATGTCAGCCTCACATAGCCCCCCTGCTGTGCTGATTACTGGGGATCTGGACAGCACATCTGCTGTTGCAATGTTCTTTCCTGCCACATGCGATATAGTGTATGAGAATCTCATCAGACGCATTCTAAGACGCTGTATGCGTGGTGGCAGTTCATCTAAGCTTTTCGAGCCGAGGCTTGTGTGTGGTCTGTTTCGATGTGAAAGTCTTTTCCAATGAGGAACTCAGCAAATCTCTCGCAGGCCCACGTGGAGGCCAGTGCCTCCTTCTCTATCTGTGCGTACCTCTGTTCAGTACCACTGAGGGCTCGCGAAGCATACGCCACCGGTCTCCATCCCTGGGCTGGATTCTTTTGGAGGAGGACAGCGCCCAGCCCATATGATGAGGCGTCAGCAGAGACCAGGGTTTCAGCATTGGCGTCGCACAGTGCTTGGCCAGGGGACGTTGTTAGCTCTCTCTTAAGTTGGTTGAAAGCCTCCTGCTGTTGGGACCCCCACATCCACATGTTCTCTTTCTTCAGCAGGTCTCTCAGTGGACGGGTTTTCTCGGCTAAATGGGGCAAGAATTTGCCGAGGTGGTTTACCATCCCCAACAGTCCTCTCACCTTACTAACATTGCTGGGCTCAGTCATGGCTTTCACAGCATCCACTTTGTCAGGGTCAGCACTTACTCCTGATGCATGACCTGCCCCAGGAACTTTATTTGTCTCTTGGAGAACTCACACTTCTCATTTAGCGTGACCCCAGCTGCCTGAAGCCTTAACAGTGCTGCGTGCAGTCTTTCATCGTGCTGCTCTTGTGTGGCCCCCCAGATGAGCACATCATCCATCTGACACAGAACACCATCCAGGCCGTTGAGTGTTTGTGACATGCGCCTCTGGAAGGGCTCTGGTGCAGAAGAAATCCCAAAGCACAAACGATTGTAGCAGTACCGTCCAAACGGCGTTATGAAGGTTGTGAGCAGAGAGGACTCACTGGAGAGAGGGATCTGCCAGAAGCCTGAATTGGCGTCCAGTTTAGAAAACACACACAAAAAAAGGGCTTTGCACCAGGCTTCAGTACAATGTTGTATTCCCCCTGCATTTTCCCCAGGCCACTGAAAAGTTTTGGGAATTGGGTTTGTACTGTCTCCTTTGAGCACAGGCTGACAGCATCCAATCTGGCTACTAAATGCAGGGCCGTGGCAGCTGACAGGCCCAGCAACGGTGTGGCCAACGCCTCCACCACATAGATGTCCTGATCTGTGTGTCGGTTTCCCTTACAGAGCATAGCTGTGAACTTGCCTTTCACATTTAATGCCATCCCCCCCGGTCCATATATGTGCTTTGTTCTGCCAGCGACTGCGCCCCTCCAATTGTTCGCATTTCTGGGAGAGAGATTGGACCAGCTCGGTTAGCATGGTAACAGTAGCTTGTACAGTAGGTGAGTCACCGTACTATCCTGGTCCGTCGCCGAGCGCTCCAGTTCCACAATAGATTTACTTTGTGCCTCTATTTTATTCTCCATCAGCTTCAGAGCTCCACTCAACTCTCTCTTGACAGTATCCGCGACGATGGAGTCAAATTTAGAAATAATGACGTAGTTCGTCCATCATTGCCTTGATGCTCTGCAGCATAGCTTCGTTAGCTTGTTGCTCCACCATCGCACTAGCGTCCCCGCTCTCTGCTGGGGAAGACGGCGTCTGAGCTTTAGCCCGCTCGGTGCGCTGCTTACGCTGGTTCTTATCGGACATTGTTGCTTGTTTTTAGATGAAAAATAATGTATCAAAAGAAGAAAAAGGTACTAATGAGGGTTTATATCGGTCAAAAAAAGTTAGATAGTGCAAAAAAACCCTTTAAAGTCACATTCAGGCGGAGCCACAGAGAAACACGTCCTACATGCTTCCTATCCAACAGCGCCCCCCCCCCCGCTGTGCAGTTTTCTTGAATGACTGAGAATGAGAGGGTTGTGGCTTGGCCTGCTTGTATCTTGCTCCACCTCGCTGCTGGGCATACATACTGTCAAGCTGCGTGTTCATAATGTCCCCTTTAAAATTACTTTTTAGCATTTCCTGTTGCTTATTGACCTGCTCGCTCTGTCGAGCCTTGGTAACGGCTGTTATCAACGTCAGGTTAGGGTCCATTTGTAACATTTCTGACAGTTTTCTATCTCTCAACCCGACCACCAGTCTGTCTCTCACCATCTCATCATGCAGGGCTCCGTATCCACAATGCTCAGCCAGGCAATGTAACGTCGTTATGAAGCCGTCCACAGTCTCGTCCATTTCCTGATACGTCAAAAATCACGTTTCTGCGTGTTGAGTGAGCATCCAACTTATCTTTCACTGTAGTGTACTGGCTCGCTTCCTCAGCGCTCAGGTGCAGTGAAACGAGTATGTCCTCTGCTTCTTCTCCCATAGTATAGATCAAAGCATTAACTTGGTTCTCGTCTGCTTGCGTCTCCAATCCTGACGCAATCCGAAACCTTTCAAAACGTTTGATCCATTTAGGCCAATCCTCCGACTTGAATGAGATCTTCTCCGGTGGGGGAACTTGAAATTGATTCATGGCGCTAGGACAACGTTACTTTCACGTAAAAACAACAAACGGGGTTAAAAAAAAAGTACTTCCTACCAAACAGTATAAGCCAACACTACATCTAGTCCAGATATTTCAGACATTGGGTCGTATATCGGCATAGTCCTTAATGACCGAAGAGAATCGGATTATTATTATCTCGGGTTCTTTGGATTTAGAGTCCTGCCAAAGATACTCTGGAGACAAAACCTTGGTGGGTTTCTGGACCCATAGGTACTGGTTGAAATGACTCTCGTCTTGCCAAAGTGCCTCTATTCCCTGCTTGGCGTCCAGCTCAAAGTTGCGGTTGCACGTTGACACCAGATGATGGACATAAGTCAGTTCTCCCCCAAATACCGCGGCCTGGTAGTAGTAATCACCTTGGTAAGGAGCCATATATGCCTTTGAGGCTGGTCGACGTTCGTAAGTAAACGCACTGCGCTCGGTGGTGTAGAACCATGGGTGTATTGCGGCGACCAGTTGCCCCAATGTCTCGGATCCCCAGCGACCATGGAACTTTGCGTCAACGTCGAAACAGAAGATGTAGTCAGCGTGGTCACGTGGGTTGGATAGCTCCGTTTCTATTAATTCCTGGATATGTTTCATCCGGCCAGCTGAAATCTCCTGCCAGCGTTTCAACCCCGGCACGGACCTGACGAACAGCTCTCGACCGGCACCTATCTTGACGGAAGGGACCTCGTCCGGCCGGTCTGTATACACGTAGTAACGGACGTTGAAACCGACGAAGAAGTGGTGTTCCGCCGTCTCTAGAAAGTCCCTCAAGAACCGTGTGTACTTCCCGATCGCGAAGACTGTCAATGAAATAGTTAAGTTGCGGGGTTCGTACATGGCGTCTAACAGCATGGGGTCGAAGGTCTCATCCCATACGATTGGCGCCATCCACGGCGTCACCGCTACGATGTCAGTACGCTGGTTAGTCAGGAGGTTGGGTTGATTGAATCGCCGGTTTGAATCAAGCGGGGGGATTGAACGGGGGGGAAATGGGATTGAACTATTTGAATGCACGCAGGGGCGCGCCGGACTGCATTTGCATTCCATGGATAGCAGCACTGAAGCAGGGGCGAAGGGTACCCCCCTGCATTTGCCCTGCCATAAAAGGTTGGCCACCAGAAATAATATCTATGACCCAGTAGGATCACAACCTATATGGACAACCCGGTCAATTTTTTGCTGGAAATCCAATATGGCCGCCTCAATATTGGCCCCTATCAGAAAATAGCTTTGGCGATAACTTTTGAACCAGATGGGCTAGAAATGCAAACTTGGTGTCTATTTCATGGTTTCAGAGCATGAGAAACTCAATGGAATACCTATCTTTATGATTAGGTGTGTCTGGACCTTTACTTTGCATATTTCCAAGATGGACGCCACCCGAAAATGAGTTTTACTATGACTTTTACAGTGACAGCTAACTGTTATGGCAAAAAGTCTGCTTTTTAAGCAATATGAACACATTTGGTCAGTTTGAGCTTTCATTTCTATGTTGTCAATATGGCTGCAGTCATAAATAAGGTATGGTATTACATTTTTGCTCAGATTCTATCTTTAGTTGTGGGGATGATTGCAGAGAAAAAGCCCACAATGTATCTTATGTATCATTTTAATAAACTAACTACAATATAAACAGACACATGCACACTCCAAGACTTGCCAAAAACTTCAACTTTAGGGCTATACAAATTAACATAGTGGTATGCATTCAAGTAACAAAATAACATTTTGTCCATGATCAACATATCTACAACAAAATATAGACTACTTAGTGAAAAACAGAGTAAAAGCGGAGTTGAGGTTGCCTACAAAAGGTTCATTTTGACCTCTATGGTGCTGTCTTGCCTGCTTCTAAAGCCAATGATACTATGGTACAACGCTATTCACTGTCACTGTTGTCACGTGTTGCACTGATCCTGCTGCATCGTGTCTCCAGTCCCTGGCAACGGCATCCTAAGTAGCATGGCATTTCCTTCTTTGCACAGGAACAGTTTTTCTGGCAGCCTTTGATACAGCTGCATGATATTGCCTTGTTCATTGACACAGGCCAGGCTGGCTCGGTAGATGCAAGGGCGACTGCATTGCTAGCACTGAGAGACCATCCATACTCTGCGAAAGAGGGAATATCCGGCTTGGCGATGTGTGCACATTTATCTATTATGGTTGCTAGAGCAGCTCTTCTCAGGTGCAGGTCAAAGGCATTCTTTGTCGGGGGCAGCAGCTTTAAGAGGGTTGATCTATTATTGAGGAACTTGTACACTCTAAGCTTACTCAGGTCAAAATCCTCCGGGTGGTCCGCTTTTGATGTATATACAGCAATTGTGAGGTCTCGTGCCTGATTGATGACGTCATCTGAGAGGGAATCGGAAGAGTTTTCACCAAACTCCTCAAGTGCAGGGAGATCCAGACACATGCTGGCCTTGAACCATGCCTTCTTCCCAGTGAAGAAGGGATAGCTGGTGGTATCTCTGCCACTTAAACTATGGATAAAGGGCAGGGCACGACACTGTGCGAGCCCCAGTGCTGATACCATTTGATGGATAGGAAGGTATGAATTTTGCTCTGTTCTCACCCACAGCTCTGGAAGGCATCTGAGATGGGTCGCTGCATAGTAAAGGCACATGATGATGATGTCTGTGTCATTGGCATGGATGACAACTCTGTCAACTTTGTCATTCTGGACACTGTACAGGGTGTGGAGTATTATTCTTTTATCAGCCTCCTGTTTCTAGTGCAGGGACATCTTCAATAGACCCCTCCTTGATCACCACACTCATTGTCTCTTCTTTAAACCCCCCACCGAGGTAAAGATGTGTTGGACAAAGGGCCGACTTAAGTTTCTAATTTTCACACCATTCGTCACAGAGGAAACTCAATAGGTTTGCCTTGTTAGCTGACACAGCAAAAAACTCCCGAGGATCTGGATCTGTAACGGTCACAACAGAAGTGAATGATCTCTATGCCAGCAGGCACATCATTCAACAGCAGACGTTGGTATCGTTCAGCGATTGTTCCAAATGCTTCACCTTTCAGGAATGACCAATGGCGTATGGCATACATGGCAGCAATAACTACTGCTGTTTTTCTGTCTTCTGTAGGCAGGTCAGGGATGCATGCAACTTTGGTCTCCTCTTTCAGGACCTTCACAAGGCTTGCCTTGGTACCTGTTCTCATCCTGCAATCTTCCTGGAAGAGGGAAGGGGGGATGTCCCTGCACTCGTCGTTGCCTATAAAGTCAACAAGGTTGAGTTCTCCACCACAGGCTATGATTTTGGTCATGCGCAGGAGGGCAGTAATTTCATTGCTCTTGCCAGGTGCTGAGTTTTTCCCCTTCGATTTTTTGGATTTTGTGTTTTCAGCGTGGAAAGTGTTAAGCTTCATTATGCTTGTCTTCTTCTGATCACTGGACAGTGATTCACACAGTTCCTTCAGACCCAATTCTTTCACACTCATCAAGTCGTCCTTGACTGTGGAATCAGCACACTGTCCTGTAGATATGTTGATCATGGATGATGTGCTCACTGTAAATGGGTTAGTCTCCACTGCTGCCATGACCTTGACTACCATCTCTGCATCCCGGGTTACACGACTCTGACCAGACTCATGGTGTGGGTTGGAGGAGTGGAGGTGGAGCATAGACTTGAGCTTTGCAGAGACAGCTGCAGTGAGTGGTTTTGTGTAGACCCATTTTGTCCGGGCAGCAGGGCTGAGTGTAATGCCATCCAGACCGCTTGCTTCCTTGGCATCAGCATTATAGGTCTGCTCCAGTAGCATGTCAAGAGCAACACTGTTGTGGCTGCCATCTGCTCGTCTGCCAACAAATACACCTGCCATCAGTGCTTCATGTACCTCTGAAGCTGTTTCTGGTAGTTTCTTCATCTCAGCCAAATACAGAGGTAAAGATTGCTGCCCGTACTTGTAGTGGCCTGCTGCAGTGAGGTAGGGTAGCATTCTTGCTGATTCACAGAGATGTCCTGTCCAGTCACCTTCCCGATCGTAGTAGATAAACCTTTGGAGAATATCTGACATCTCCAGGAAGGTTGCCCAGAGGACTGCGGTTGGTTGGAAATTCCATGCTACTTAGGATGCCGTTGCCAGGGACTGGAGACACGATGCAGCAGGATCAGTGCAACACGTGACAACAGTGACAGTGAATAGCATTGTACCATAGTATCATTGGCTTTAGAAGCAGGCAAGACAGCACCATAGAGGTCAAAATGAACCTTTTGTAGGCAACCTCAACTCCGCTTTTACTCTGTTTGTCACTAAGTAGTCTATATTTTGTTATGTTACTTCAATGCATACCACTATGTTAATTTGTATAGCCCTAAAGTTGAAGTTTTTGTCAAGTCTTGGAGTGTGCATGTGTCTGTTTATATTGTAGTTAGTTTATTAAAATGATACATAAGATACATTGTGGGCTTTTTCTCAGATTTTTCTCTGCAATCATCCCCACAACTATAGATAGAATCTGAGCAAAAATGTAATACCATACATTATTTATGACTGCAGCCATATTGACAACATAGAAATGAAAGCTCAAACTGACCAAATGTGTTCATATTGCTTAAAAAGCAGACCTTTTGCCATAACAGTAAGCTGTCACTTCAAAAGTCATAGTAAAACTCATTTTCGGGTGGCGTCCATCTTGGAAATATGCAAAGTAAAGGTCCAGACACACCTAATCATAAAAATAGGTATTCCATTGAGTTTCTCATGCTCTGAAACCATGAAATAGACACCAAGTTTGCATTTCTAGCCCATCTGGTTCAAAAGTTATCGCGAAAGCTATTTTCTGATAGGGGCCAATATTGAGGCGGCCATATTGGATTTCCAGCAAAAAATTGACCGGGTTGTCCATATAGATTGTGATCCTAGAGCAGGGGTATTCAACTAGATTAGGCAGGGGGCCACAACTGTAAAATAATTTGGAGTTGGGGGCCACACAATTTGCGCGCGTGCGCGAAGCGCACGCGCGCGAAATTTTTCGGGTCTAATTCGGTCTAATTCGGGTCTAATTCGGTTCTATTTGACCAATATAAATCAACCTTTTTTCGGGTCTAATTCGGTTCTATTTAAGGTTCTAAGTTAAGTTCCAATGAAAGATGGCCTTTCAAGAACTAATGAAGGATAAATAATTTGTACTGTTTTAACTTTGATAACATAAATCAAAGTTAAAATAAATAATAATTATGAAAATTAAAAAAAAAAAAAAAAAAAAAAAGTTTTTTTTTTTTTTTGGAATATGGCCAGGGGCCACAAGGAAGCTCCTCGCGGGCCGCACGTGGCCCGCGGGCCGCCAGTTGAATATCTATGTCCTAGAGGGTCATAGATATTATTTCTGGTGGCCAACCTTTTATGGCAGGGCAAATGCAGCACCCTAAAAAAAGGTGGGGTTTGCCCCCTGGGTATAATACAGTACAAATATGAATACAGTGAATACAGTACCACCACCAAGCACCACCATGGGCCAGTGTCTTCTACTAAATAGAGATGGCATTTCCCCCCTTGGTGTGGTTTGGTTAGCAGCCCTTCCTTCCTTCCTTCTACCTACTTTGGGTAGTCTCCAAGAGCTGGTTGAGTGCAAAGTCGAACCGAAGTCGTATCTTAACAAAAGTCTGGAGTGAGGTAAATGCTGCTTGCATCTGAACTCACGTGTGGCAGCCACCCTTTATAAGTATTGTGTGCCGGGATGCTCGTGAGTCGTGACATCTCACTGATGTCACGATAAGTTAGCTATATCCATATATGGAGTTTTACATTGGCGTTATGTCGGAGGAAAAAACCCTTCCGGCCGATAATAATAATAACAATAATAATAATAACTAGAAAATGTGCTCCTCGGAGCACAAGTCTCCGCCAGCAGACCCGTGCTATTTTAACCAAAGGAAATCACTTACCCTATCTTTAACCATAGTTTTCTAGAAATGTTCTGATTCTTAGATCAGAACATCTAAGGATTAGAACATGTTAGCTTGGCTAACATGTCCGATGTTAGCTTGGCTGATGGCACTGATGTCACTTCAAAACATGTAAACAATGTTTTGAAGTGACACACCTATTTATATGTCTCTATTTCGTCATGCGTCTCGCTAGCCAATCAAAGCACACCCTTTCAACATATTGTCACGTGTCACGTGAAGCTTGACCAATGTTAGCTTGGTGGACACACGGAAGGACGAGAACGAAAACATAGTCTCCTGGCGGAGACAACAATGAAAAAGGGAATCATAAAAACACGGCCGGCTAGGGTGACCAGATCTCCCCCTTTGCATGGGACAGTGCCACATTTCCATGACTCCTGGACACAGCACTGCTCAAGCAGCATGTGAATAAATTATAGGGTAGGCTAGGCTCTTATTGAACAACGCGGTCACAGATTTATTTTGTTGAGAAACAATGTTCAAAGGAAGCGCTGCAGCATCGTTGATCTAAACAAAAGCAAAATAGGAATAGTCTACTACAGAATCAAGTTAGAACACAGTTATTTACAACATTGTTTTAAAAGCAATGGTTCAAAATGAAACAATGTAATTGTTGCATTTTGAACCTATCCTCCTAATAGTTGGCTTTCCACTTAAATTGTAACGTAAATCTCTCTCATTGTCTCTTTTCCTGCAATATATGTTTTTAAAGACTGTTTTACATTTTGGACAAATTAGCATATTTTACATTGAGGTGCCCACTCTTCTTGTATCCTTATATTGATGCTCAATTGTAAATAAGAGTGAAAAGTGTTCCAGGCAAAGTCAGCAGGGACCACCCCAACATACTGAGCACACCCCCCCCCCCTTGTCCCAGGGCCCAGAATTTGGTGCTACGCCCCTGCTTACTTTGGCCCTTTTCAATCCTGCACCTGACAAATAACCGAAAGTATGAAAAAGTAATAAAAACTATTAGCATTTTCAAAAATAAAAACGAATAAAAACTAGCACTTAAAAATAATTCGATTGCTGTTTTCAAAACAAACTAAACTAAAATAGAAAATCCCAAACTATTATAACCTTGCCTACCTACTGCCAGCCTACCCTGCTTCGTTTTCTACCAAACCGATCATTAGGAATACTTCACCCAAAACAATGCCTGTTGGACAGTGCTTGCAATACACCTATTGATGCCGACCACTCAGCCATTGTATTTGCTGACAAAGCTTTCAGTGTGGTCGAGAATGCCCTTGAGAAAGTTCTCTCATTACTGAGCAGGTATACTTCCACAAATGGCACCTATAAAGCCGAGCCTGCCAAAGACAGTTTGCTCTGTATTCCATCTTGCCAAAGGATGTGCCAATGCCACACGTACATCACACTCAACGGCGCCAACGTCAGGCATGACCCCAACACCAAGGACCTTGGTGTCATGCTTGACCGAAGCCTCACCTTCAAGCCTGATACCCCCGACTCAAACACAAACACTTCTCCACCGAAGCTAGGAGATTCCTTACCACGAGCCCTCCACACCCTGGATGCATCACTGCTGGAACCAGCAATGGTCCAATTCAACATCCATGTTGAGGAAGTTCATCAACTCTCCAACCAACCCTCCTGGGTGCGACTTATCAACAGAATGAGCCGGGGATACCCACACCCCAAAAAATGTAATTATTTTGGGGTGAAGTATTCCTTTAAGAGTGTTTTCAAACTACGACAGTCTGCTCTATTGCCATTTTGTTTTGGGAACTGTGTTCCATAAATATTGATTGAACTTTCTATCTGGCATTCCGAGTTATGCTTTTGGGTGCCAAAAAGAATACCAGAACCATTATCATGGGCCAGCTCGTTCTGGGAACCAAACAAGGGAATCAATAGACTGAGCAGCTGACGCAGCATTAACCCATTCAGACCGGGAACGCATCTGTGTCATTTTTTGATTTCTTTGGCTATTCAAAAAAATCTACAAAAAAAGATCTACAAGCTCATAGCATGGCACCGAGTGCCGCGCTATGATCTTGTAGATCTGCTATTTATTTATTTTAATTGTTTAGATGTGTGCAAATCTTTGAATATAAATATACATTTTAACTCAAATCTTTGCTTATGGGGGTCCCTAGAACAAAATATTTTGAGATGGGGACAAATACATATAATTTTTACATTAAAAAAGTTTGAGAACCACTGATATTATAGCAACATTAGTTTTTTTTTTAATACTTTTTTAGATTTATAAGACATTTGTAGAATCCCCCAGAAGCAAATATTTGAGTTTGTTTAAAAAGATTTGCACAAATGTTCACGATTTTCTAAAATAGCAGATCTACAAGCTCATAGAGCGGCACTCAGTGCCGCGCTATGAGCTTGTATTATCTGCTATTTTTGAATAGCCAAAGAAATCTTAAAATGACACAGAACCGTTCCCGGTCTTAATGGACTAATACCCCATAGGCAACGCGTAGGAACTCATTTACAGTTCAGTATGTGTCTCCCCAGCTGGTTGGTCATTTCTCTCATCCAGCTAAAGTCTTTTTGAATTGTATTGGTGGTGATTTTCCTCATCACCACTAATGAGGGGGAAAAGCTATGACAAGTCATTATATATGATTTCATCATGGTGAGATAAAATACTTAACTAGTGGCCACCAGCTGGTGTACTGTTGCGGATATTAAAATGTCAACATTAAAAAATGGCAGTAATTTCTGCACTGCATTTGTCCAGATATAATTTGCCAGAGAAAGAATCACCACGGCACAGCGGTCCAACGCACACATTTATGTCGAGCGTTTTGGTCAATACACAGTATTTAAGATGGATATAATGCATTTCTTAAATAATTAGCCGAACAACTTGTATTGATTACATTTCATTGTCTCATATGTTGTCCCAGCAGCAATAACTAGAAAAGTGTGCTCATCGGAGAGCAGATCTCTGCCAAGGTGGGTTGCCTACCCAGGGCTGAGTCAGTTGTGGGGTGCAGCCATCAACCTCCCACGAATATGTTTATCTAATTATAGGCAAACTGTATGGAGTATCAAATCCTGTGCCTGATTTGGTGGGGGAAACAAATCACATTTCTGCAACCATCAGTGACATTTGTAGTATTTGTGGTGCAGAGAGAATGTGTACCAATTTGTGTGAATTTTGTACAGAAGGTGTAGTAGCAAAAACTGTGAAGAAAACAAAAAACCTTCACAGGCAAAAATGGGCAGGAAGTTGCGTTGTGATCCAAGGAATCCAAGGGGGAAAATGGAATTGTACAACTTACGGCTCAAAAGTTATAGGCAAAAACGTGAAATGGACAATCTGAAGCCAATTTGAAAAAATGTAGGGTGGGGAGTCCCCCTATACTGGGAGTGTGCACGCTAAGATTCACCCTTGTCAGTCCAACAGTTCCCGAGATTAGCTGCTCATATACGACTCACAGACTCACAGAATCACGGGAGTGAAAACATAATCCCTGCCCCCAGCTGTTCCGGGCCTGGCAGAGACAATTATCTGCAGTCATTGCCAATAAACATATAACACAGAACGGAAAGAGAACATTTGCCACCACAAATGAATAAATAAAAATTTGTCCCTATGGCGAGTCCAGTCCTCAAGTATTGATGAACAAGAATGTGGCCTCCATCGAGTGTTGCTGATGTGGCGATGAGTGTACTTCTTGGTTGTCACCACACAGAGACATAGTGTACCAGCAGTGTGTACTGTGAACCTCGCTGTCACAGCAGTTTGTTGACTGTCTCGACACATGGCCTCTTATATGAGAACCACATAACTCACAGGTCTTCAACAGGGGGTCCGGGACCCCTAGGGGGTCCTCAGAGTTACTACAGGGGGTCCGCCAAATCTTTGTGTGATAGGATTTCTTTTTTACCTTAACCACTCCAACCCTAGCATCCCTTTTCTGGGGAGAACTTGAGCCAAAAAATAGCATATCTACAAGCTCACAACATCGGCTATTTTTTGGCAAAGAGGTGTTTGGTGTAGAGGGAAAAAAGAGCAGACCAAGTAAACAAAAAAGTTAAATCTGAAACACAATTTTATACAATGTAGAGGAGAGGGTCCCTGCTTCATCTCTCTCTCTCAGCTAGGGGGTCCCTGGCCTGAAAAGGTTGAAGACCCCTGCCATAACTGAATGAAGTCAATGAACAGTTCAGTGAAGTACTCATCAGGCCTATGGATGTCTTGATAACCTATAAGCCACCACGATTTATGCTGTGCCCGTTTATATTACAACACCATTTCATATCCATTACATGGAAGACAGTAAGTAATTGTTCTCTCTACCTCTGACCAGGACAAAGTGCTTGGGTTGGCATGTCTGTATCCAATCCAACCTGTATCCTATCACTGCTATACAGTACTGTACATCCCACCAATCAATCCAAATCTAATCTCTATGCCTGTTATGCCCCTGAGAATGTCCAGGGGATGAGTAGCCGTATTTATTTTAAATTAATCAGGGAAAAAGGAATCAGGGATAACCAAAAGCACAACGCCACACAACTTTACGTCTATCCACACGTTACCCACTACGCACACCAGCTCTTTCCTAATTTAATTTTCTATCTCCACAAAGAATCTCTAAACTTTGAAATGTCTATCCACAATCTAAGGAAATATTCTACCTCACAGAAAGACTGTGAAGCAAAATGAAATTGCTTGTCTAATACGCCAGCTAGCAAATGACAGGCTTAAACTCGAACCCAGACAGGAGCTGTATAATTGGATGACAGAACAATGGATTATCCGTACACCAATTTCAAAATTAAAACCGAAACAGGCCTACTTTGCCCTGTGGGTACCTATTTATTTTAATTGACTCACTCATCCATTCAGCATGAGCGCCCGAAGACGACGTTGATGTGCCCGAAGTAAAGTACAGATGGGAGAAAACAAACAAGCTTCCGTCCTTTGATTGTGATTATCAACCAATTATGACGTTCACATTGTTGATTGTAGCAAACAGTGGCTGTCTGTTTCCTCCGCTCACATCAGTAAACATCATCCACTGATCTTCCAGCGCTAGAAACTGTCACGCTGAGAGCCACAATGCATTATTCTCCCCTGTCGGCAGGGTTTCTATTACAGTTTTTGTTTTCTCACTTGCTTGGATGCATTTCCTGCAACTCCAAACTCATTCCCAAAAACTCTAAGTGCAATCGCCAACACAGTGAAATAATATCTCCGAACTATACTATACTACTTGCAAAAGAAACTATAACAGTCAAAATGATAACCACTTGCGTCAAAAGACACCTACTGTATAAGTCAGTCAGTTCATACAACGTGTCACCAAATGTATACCTTATATTCATTTCGTAAATCCTAAAACTCAACAAGCACAGTATTTGCATCAAAACTGGACACATTGTGTACAGCAGTGTACAGCAAATCTGGTATTGCAAGACTTACGCATTTATAATTCTAATGCAACTTTTATTGAAATGAATAGGTGGGGTGGGGCCGTCCGCCCTCTAGATATACTGTATTATAACTATGGTCCCACCACTTCGCAACGTTCGGCATGACGACTCGCTCGCTTTAGCTCGCTCGGCGGTGCCTCTCATGGCTCAAGTTCGCTTGCGACGGCATGCCTCTGTCACGGTCCAAAACTATAATGTATCGGGAAAAGAGCACCGGCATCGGGATTCGATCACGGAGGGTAGGGGTTGGCAGCCTAAACACCCACGATACTGGGTGTCATATCTATATCTTATGCATATATTTATATCTTTTACACAAACACAAGGCTCATTGTATTTAATATTTTGCATGCAATGATTTACCTAATGAACAACATGTGTCAATGTGAATGGGGAATGAGCAGAGCCAATTGAGAAAAACACAATCTATTCTGACTGGAATGTCAAAGTGGAGTGAGAATTGAAAATCCACTATGACAACTGTGTTTATTGCTTTGCATACTGTGTGAACACAATGAGAAGTGAAATGGTGTATCAGGCCAATTGTCTGAATGTTGTGGAGTTTTGAGGCACTGAAGAAATGAGGAAAAAAAACTCCAGGCAAGCCAGACACAAATATATTAATCTGGCCGAGCATACGGCCGCTCTAGTTGACAGCTGCTGAATGGTGCAGACATCGCTTTTCAGACCCACTCTGAAGGGATGTAAGCTGAATTC
>NC_139939.1:52834565-52837065 GCF_963454915.1 Gymnoscopelus microlampas | reverse complement strand
TCGTATTCAGCGCCACGTCGGTTTACTTTGTATTATTGCTTTGGGCCCCAAAACAACTCATTGAAAACCACGCACTCACATATTCATAACGTGAGAGTGGAGATAAGCCACGGGCGACACTGTGAAGTCGTTTCCATACCGTTCAATCTTACCCGCGATGATAACGGGGGCAGAACGTGAACTTTTCATCAGAGTTCAGAAGGGTATTGGCGATATAGGCTTTAATAAGCGCATGTTGACATGTCTTCTGCATATTTGTCAAAAGATTTTGGCGATGATGCCAGGTACTTAAAGTACTAGAATATCCCAGTGGTTCTCAAAGTGGGGTCCGGGGACCGCCAGGGGTCCTTTGGGGGGTTCCAGGGGGTCCCCAGCGAAATAGTTAATACGGCATCACAATCATTTTAACCACTTTAACCTTTTATACTTTGGCTATTCAAAAATAGCAGATATACAAGCTCATGGCGCGGCACCAAGTGCCGCGCCATGAGCTTATATATCTGCTATTTTTCAAACATCTTGAACGTTAGTGAACATTTGTAACACAAATCTTTGCTTCTGGGGGTCCCTGGCACAACATATTTTCAGATGGGGGTCCGCGGCCAAAATGTTTTAATTTTGGGGGTCCTTGACATGAAAAGGTTTGAGAACCACTGGAATATCCTACTCAAGTAGAAGTACTGTTATTTCCTCAATTGACAATGTTTTATTTTTATACTGCAATCATCAATTGTAATTCTATATAATCATAGGTGCCAACTTGGTTGGCTAATTGCTGTTTGCAAATCATGTTCTACTAAAGTTTTTTATTGTGTTAGAAGTACTAAAGTTGCTTTTGAAGACTACTCTAAGTAACAATTGCTTCACAAGTATACAAAGGCAATTCTTCGGTTATGTTACTATACATTTATAATAACAATATGTAACTGTGCATTTACAGGTACAGTATGTGTCTGTTCTTGTACAGCTTAGGCTGGTATAATTAGAGACAAAGCTTTATTTACCCAGGGGAAAGGGCAAATTGAGCACAAATCTCTCTTTTGTAATGGTATGTATGACAGATTTTATGCCACTGTGAATGTTAATAGCCGTGTTTTTTTTCTCCATGCATTTTATGCAAAGTGCCAAGTGGTGCCAAGTGGAGGACACACAGTTCACATGGTTAAATGTGTGGAGGCACGTGGAACACAGCCAGGTCGGCATCTTCAACAAACAACATCAACAGCATGATTAATGGTAATAAGAGTTCAAATACTCTTCACTGTCCTCGCATCGCAAACTTTACTGGCCTTGCAGTTGAAGTGTTTAAAGGCTTGTAATAGCTCACCTGGGAAGAAGACTGACCAGTGAGTTCACTCTTTATTTACTCTGGCAGAGTTCAGACAGATGTCCAGTCAACCTGGCTCGAGTGGGGTCAATCTCGGACAGGGACAGGTTGCTGGTTGAAAAAACCCTTAGCTCTCAACTCTGTAGAATCTGCACCTGGCTTGCTGATAACAAACTATCATTACACCAGTGTAACCTAACCCTAACCTCGGCAAGGCAGACGGCTTCACAGTTAAAGTGGGTGACAATGTTAACACAAGAAAAGATGTACATGTGTAGTGTATCTTGTGGTATCTTGTGACATCACAAGATACACTACAACACAAAGTCACCCATTTATCTGTCAAACTACTTCCAAAACGTCAATGACGTCCACAATCACAACACCAGAGGGAGCCTCACTAATCTCGTTCAACCCAGATTTGGCTCAAACAAGGGGTTTAAAATCCTCTTGGCAGACCTTGCATTGAACTGTACTTTGCTGTGCTTTTAAAAAAAAATACAACTGCTAATAAAGTACTCAATCAATCAATCACAACCATTTATCTAATATTGGGCGGGTTTGACACAATGACTGAATATGCAGTTCCATTCAGTGCAACGCACCAGGCTCACAAAACTCAAAATTCAACCTTCAAACCAGACAGTGCTGATCAAATATGAATCAAGATTCCATTACCGTTACATTGCCTATTTCCTGCCTCAATGTTATCCAGAAACATATTCTTGTTGTGAACCGTTTAGCTATAACAGGAGGGGTTGTAAATAATGTGTGTTAGTGAATTGGTCTGGTAATGCCAGGCTAGTAGCTTCCTTTGACCATAACCCATTGTCGGCTATTAGACCTCCACCGTCTAAAACTGGGTTATAACTGGTCTAAAAGTGAAAGTTTTTTCAACGTCTCTAGGCTAAGCCTAGATGTTGATTAGCTGTTTTTTAAGTGTCTATATTATAGACGTCATTTCAACGGCTATAATATAGACGGTCTATATATAGCGAATCAACGTCTAGGCTAAGAATAGATGTTGAAAAAACGTTCACTTTTAGACCAGTTATAACCCAGTTTCAGCCTAGCCGTTAGACGTATTTTAGACGAAAAATGCTCAGTGGGAAAACACCGCTCCACTGTTTTTATTTCCACTTCTATGTTACAGTATGTGTGAATCACGTCAGT
>NC_139939.1:52692065-52829565 GCF_963454915.1 Gymnoscopelus microlampas | reverse complement strand
GGCTGCCACCCAGGCTAATCACAGTCAGTCGCAGCGACGACGGACAGGGCGCTGTGATAGCTGCCATGTCGCTAACGCTAACGTGGTTGTCATGCCTGCAGCGGCTGTGCAATCACTTTGTCAACAATGCACGTTAGTGTGGTGAATGTCAATATTGCTGCTCAGTTCGTCCATTGTAGATGGTGTATGTTTGTGTGTGTCTTCTGGAGAACTATGTAGCTCCACAGCAACTACAGTAACTAACGTAATGGCAGGACCGCCCCGTGCTACGCATGTTAGGCTGCATTATGGTCATGTAGTAAATTCAGATAATTTCGCTCAGATTAGAGCAGTGCTTATCAACCCTTTCAGGCCGCCCCCCCCCCCCCCCCCCCCCCCCCCCCCCCAAATAAACGTACTTGATCTGGGGACCCCCCCATTCTGTTTGACTCCGTTCCACAAGTAAATATTGTGAAAATAGCCGATCTACAAGTTCGAAACGCCTCACGTTGAGAGGCTTTGTAAGCTTGTAGATCGGCTATTTTCTACATGATTGCCTCTTTCTTAGATTATTTGACAATGTGGCCCATGTTTTCATAGTATAGTTTGTTGACTACTTCTGTTGCAGAAATGGTCATTTCCTTTACTTTCGTTTTTTTATTGTCTCCGCCAGGCCGAAAGGCATGGCGCAAGACTATGTTTCACCCCCTGTCCGTCCGTCTGTGATAGCTAATCTCTCACATCGTTGACTTGATCGCAGCGAAACTGTGCACACACACTCCCTGGATGCCAATTCAGAACCTCTGCCCTATTTCTTTCACATGGCCCTGTTACAGTGCCACCAGGAGGCCGCTTTTTGCTAAACACATTTTCTCACAGTACTCCTACATATTTTGCCCAAACATCACGCAAATCGGTACACAGTATCTCCACAGTCATTAAAAAAAAAGGCTCTTTCAGATCTTTCATATTCCATCCTGATTGGCTAAAATGGCTTCCAAAGTCTGCAGGACTGCTCCGTTTGGACCAAAATGCCTCACATTATGAACACAGCATGCACTTTCCGTGCAACTTTGCACCCACATTCCCACTATGCCGAGGAAGAAATTCCACTTGAGATTTCTCTAATCAGCCTCATGGTGGCGCTATAACAGCCCGATGTGGAGAGTCAGTGAGAGCTGGATAAACGAGGTAAAATGTGTCAAAAGGAGTCTGTACGGCTGTCGATACATGAACACATGACGTCGGTCGGAGAGGAGATATTGTGTCTTTTGGACAAACAGCAGCGTGGTGCTGATGTTTGTTGTGTGAAGCAGCTTAATGTCAGAGTGTTTGTGTTGGAGCGCCTCAGTGCGGCTGCAGAGTTCATGTGCAACCTCTTCCAGAGAGAGACAAAGACACTAGAAACTGGACATATGGACATTGATCTACACACTGCAGGTATATCTGCTACACACACAACATCAAACTAAACACTACAGGTATGATGCAGCGTTTGCATTCCAGCCAGCATGCCAGCGTAGTTCCCATATGGTTTCAAGGTGGGCTAAACCATATGGACCCCATGTCAGCAATGTCAGCGGCATCCACTTCAGTCCCAACTGCGATGCCCATGCAGGCTATAAGTAGCTTCTACCTGGCCCTTAGGTGGGCCCCAACTAGCCATGTTTATGTGGGACCAAGGCGGGTCCTAACTGGGTTTGCCCATGCAGGCTTTAACTGGGTTCTACCTGGGCCCTAGGTGTACCCTACCCAACCAGAGTGCAGTGCCCATCGCTCCAATTGTTGTGACGTCAGGGCTCTCAATACTGCACATTGGTGGAGGAGGAGGGGCCGCAGGGCGACCGCACACATCGCTGAACCAATGGTAGCCCACGGATGTTTCCTCTGGGGATTTACAATCTGCCCCTCTATGCCACATATCATCCGCACTACAGGGTCTTCACTGACCGAGCCACGGCCCCACTGGCCCTCATGACGCTACGCCACTTATATAAATGGTAAATGGTGCATTTATATAGCGCTTCTATCCGAAGCGCTTTACATTGATTGTGCCATTAACCCATTCACACACACATTCATACACCGATGGCGGAGGAAACCATGCAAGGCACCAACCTGCTCATCGGGAGCAATTAGGGGTTCAGCGTCTTGCTCAAGGACACTTCGACACTAACTCTAGGGGAGCGCCCCAGCCCGGGATCAAACTGGGAACCTTGCGGTTTTCCAGTTCACACTACCCGGCCACTCTACCCCTGAGCCACTGCCGCCCCACTTATATGAGTTGCCAAGTGGCCGCGGGCGCTACGTGGGCGTGGCCGCGGGCTAGACGCGAGCCCCCGCGTAGCGGGGGCGAGCTTCTAGTATAATCAAATGGTATCTTTTGTTGAGTTGTTATTACACAATACTTACTCTGACCTTTTTGAATCCTGCACCTGACAAATAAAATAGAATAAATAATATAAAATGAATACTAAAACTGATAAAAAGTAAACTAAAACTAAGCGTTGACACAAAAATAAAAACTAACACAAATCCGCTCTAAAAACTAATTAAAACTAACTGAATTAGATTTTTTTTTTCTCAAACCATATACTAAAACGTAACTATAATGAAAAATCCAAAACTATTATAACCTTGCTCCTGTCCTGTCTCTCCTCTGGCCTCCATTTTTCATTCTCTCATTCTTCCTCACCACCTGGTGATTAAAGCTCAGATCCAGTCATGGTTGAACATTCATACAGGCTGAACTGGTCAGCCTCTGGATGCAATGTAAGCAGTTCAACTAACATAATCACAGCCATATGGGGGCACGCACACGCGCACGCACACACACACACACACACACACACACACACACACACACACACACACACACACACACACACACACACACACACACACACACACACACACACCCACGTTTGTTGTGCTGGTGAAAGTTATGGGAGTGCATGGTGTATGTGATATGTATAAACAAAATCATTGTTTATTTAACATAATTGATCGTCTTTCATCCTGTGTTCAAGGGTCTGTGGGGAAACTAAACATTTCAGCTACAACTTCGGCTTCGCAATAGACAGCGTTCAGCCACTAGATGTCAGACTTTTACAACACCTCTTTTGCACAAGGTTTGCTATTTCCCCATCATATCCTATCAGGCAACAAGGCAGCAATCATGCAATTTGCAAGATCGTAACACAATGGGTGCCTCGTACAATTTCTGTAGGGGAAACAACTATGTGACCCAACAAAAAACATGAAGCAAACATGGATAATGGCAGCTGTCAGATTTCACACCCCGTATGTTCTTTGTACATGTCTTTAAACACAGCAGCATAAATGGGCTGGGAGGTCCATTTGGGCTGCAACAGTTAATCAGATTGATTGATTGATTTAGTCCTGTGGTTCTCAATCAGTGGTCCGGGGACCACCAGTGGTCCTTGAGGGGGTTCCCCAGCTAATTGCTAGCTAACACACACACACACACACACACACACACACACACACACACACACCCACCCACCCACCCACCCCTCCAGGAGTTGTCCAGTAAAACCACAGTCCTATGCTGACCGAGCAGCTTGTTTTGTTTCACTCGGTGTCCCTGCGTACCTCCTCATACATAAAGCTACATTTAGTGAGCCTCTGATTGTCATTCAAGAAGTTACCTCCGTCTGAATGCAATGATCTGCGTCAGAGGAAATCTGAAAAGTCTGACATAAGATGCATAATAATTCTTTAGACGTATGCAGAGTGCAAAAAAACTACCAGGATTTTCATGGTTAAGTATCAAAAACATACTAACCAAATAAAAAACTATATTTTTGGTGGAGTGGATCTTTAACTCCAACTACAGAGCTATAGCCTTCCTCAGCAGCTTGTTCATTATAAGATAAGGCATAACAGCCTGGTATGGTAACTTGTCTGTACAGTTGAAATCACAGATGACTCATCTGGCGCAGACTGCTATATGAAACAGTATGGGTCTCTCTCTCTCTCTCTCTCTCTCTCTCTCTCCAGCTATCTCACTCATGCCTCTCTCTCTCTCTAGTTATCCCTCTTTCTCCAGCTGTGCCCCCTCTCTATCTCTGGGTATCTCTCTCTCGCTAGTTATGCCTCTTTCTCCAGCTATGCCCCTCTTTTTCTATAGCAGGGGTCTTCAACGTTTTCAGGCCAGGGACCCCCTAGCTGAGAGAGAGAGATGAAGCAGGCGGGACCCCCTCTAAATTGTATAAAATTGTGTTGCAGATTCAACTTTTTTTGTTTACTTGGTCTGCTCTTTTTCCCCTCTACACCAAACACCTCTTAGCCAAAAATAGCAGATCTACAAGCTCACAACGCCTCGCGCTGCGAGGCGTTGTGAACTTGTAGATCGGCTATTTTTGGCTAAAGTTCTCCTCAGATAAGGGATGCTAGGGTTCAAGTGGTTACGGTGAAAAAAAAAATCATATCACACAAAGATTTGGCGGACCTCCTGTAGTAACTCTGAGGACCCCCTAGCGGTCCCGGACCCCCTGTTGAAGACCCCTGCTCTATAGACATCCCTCTCTCTCTCTCTCTAGCTATCCCTCTCTCTCTAGTTATTCCCCCCTCTCCCCTCTCTCTAGTTATATCTCTCTCTCTTATCACTCTCTTATCTCTCCCTTATAAATTGCCAAAACAAAACGACTGTAAAATAAAACAAACAGATGTATGTAAAGGACCAAGGTCTATCTCTCTCTCTAGATGTCTTTTTCTCCAGCTTATCATCTCTTTCTCTCCGGCCCCCTCTTTCTCCTTCATCTCCATCTCTCTCTCTGAGTGATTCTCTATAAGCTGTTTAAATTAGCCCCGGTGCCGCTTGCCTGCTGCTGCATGTGTGTGTGTGTGTGTGTGTGTGTGTGTGTGTGTGTGTGTGTGTGTGTGTGTGTGTGTGTGTGTGTCAGCTGTTATGATACGTTACACAGGGGATATATAGCACAGGCCAGTGGTTTTACAGCTGTGCTTTACTTCCATTAGGTTAGGCACCGTCAGACACACACACACACACACACACACACACACACACACACACACACACACACACACACACACACACACACACACACACACACACACACACACACACACACAGTAGTGTGTAATGGGCCTGGTGTGAATGAGACGACCATTAGCATACGTGCGTGTGTAAGTAGAGTATATATAATACTCAACCACACCACTACCTTCGTCTTCCGCTGTAATGGATGATGTGCTTTAAAGCACACGCAGCATTGAGCACATGCACTCATTCTATGCTCATCTGAGAGGACAACACACACACACACACACACACACACACACACACACACACACACACACACACACACACACACATGCATGCACGCACAAAACCGTCCAATAACAGAAACTGTGCCTGTGAGTTAAAGCTGGTGAATTCCTCAAACTGTCAACGAGCTGAATCCAAGGAAATACTTAATATTTTGGGTTCAGCATGAGGACATAAACACCTCCATACATCCAAAAATCACACACGTACAGTAAGGGTATGTAAGTAACACACACACACACACACACACACACACACACACACACACACACACACACACACACACACACACACACACACACACACACACACACACACACACACACACACACACACACAGTAAGGGTAACACACACACAAGCACACAGCAGTCCATGACTATTCCTGAATATTATGTGTGACACACTTTTGCAGTCCCCAGTTATTTAGGAAAATAGGCCACAGTTTCTCTGAGGCAGGTGTGTGCGTGCGTGCGTGCGTGCGTGCGTGCGTGTGTGTGCGCGCGCGCGCATGCATGTGTGATTGTGTATGCGTGCGTGCATGTGTGATTGTGTGTGTGAGTGTGAGTGTGAGTGTGTGTGTGTGTGTGTGTGTGTGTGTGTGTGTGTGTGTGTGTGTGTGTACGTGTGTGTGTACGTGTGTGTGTGTGGGTGGTTATGAGTGTATATACATGTTTTTAAAGCACACCAGCTCGCCCTAAATCGATGTAAATGCTGGCTCTAACACGTGACACTGTTAGAAGGGGCCTTCAATTCAACCCATATTTACAAAGCAGTCACATACAGAGAGAAAGAGAGAGAGAGACAGAGAGATGTAGATAACTAGGGCAGTGGCACAAGGGAGACCATGAGAGGACGTTTGATGTGACTGAGTGAAAGAGTCTTGAAAAGAGCTTTGGCTAAGGAGGTGATTCCCATTGCAGTTCTCTCCTGCATGGAATTGTAAGCTTTGTCTCCTTACTCGAGTAAAATCTCTTATACTTTGACATCTGAATGTTTGTCTTGCCTCATTGTGTATCTATGTTTTGAGTAGCCTACCCAATAAAGATTCTTGAATTGCCAATCCCCAGCCTTGACGTGTCCTTCAGCAAGACACTGCTCAAAGCTTTAGAAATACAAAACATTTAGCATTCATTCACGAAACATTTAGTTTTCCTCCTTGCTGTCACGGTCCGCTCCTCGGGCCGTGGACTTTAATGTTATTATTTAGACCGCCATTGCCCTTATATGGTGGTGGACACTTTAGGCCTGTTCTGTAGGCCTGTCACGGTCCGCTCCTCGGGCCGCACACAATGACTTTATTATTTAGACCTTCCTGCCCTTATAAGGTCTTGGACTTATTAGGACTCTGTTCTGTATGTAGTCTTGTTATTCTGTTACTCTGTTGTTGTTGCCCTGCTGATGTTCTGTACCTTATTTTGTAGTATTGTTTCCTGTTGTGCCTAGTTACTGTTACCTGTCTTGTCTCACCTCCCTGTCGATTAGTCATGTTCTCCTCCTGTGTCCTCTTAGTCCCTCAGCCTATCCCAGTGTTGATTGTCTGTTCAGTTCACCTGTGTCTTATTATTTCCCTGTCTATTTAATCCCTGTGTCTGCACCTTGTCCTTGCTTGTTCATTGTCTAATGTTACGTGTAGTTTGCCTTGGTTCTAGTTCCTGTTTGTATACCTCCCTTTTGAGTTATTAAACCCTTTAATCTGACCTGTTGGCCTCTGTCTCTCCTGCACTTGGGTCCTACAATCCTGCCCTGACTCAGACCGTGACACTTGCTTGACATTACACAAGTCTTATCTACGTCTTCTAAGTCTTAAGAAGACGTATTGCATTGTCCAAAGAGTCTCATAAGTGAGACTCTTTCAGAAGCGAACTTTCTGTTGTTGTTGCACTAACCCACTATGCCACTAAGTGGAACATGGAGGGTGCGTCATTGCTCTCAGTAACCCATTAACAACATTGTTGAAACATTTAGCGAGGTGTTGTCTTTGCAAATTCAACACTTGAAAATAAACAAGTGTGCCAAAGCGTTTTTTCTAAGCCAACCTATTTGCTAAAAATCATTGCAGGGGTCAATAGAGCGATCATGACACCTATGGCATGTATTCAGTATGATTATATAATACAGTATTCTAACAGCCAATAACATTTCACCTCAAAGTCTACGTTTTATCTGTCAAACTGCTAATAGACAAAATTAAGTGCAACAAAATATTTTGAGATGGGCGTCCGCGGAGAAATACATGGGTGGTCAATCATTTTGGGTGGTCCTTGACATGAAAAGGTTTGAGCACCACTGATATTATAGCAACATAAGTTTATTCAGAAACCAGTAAGGATTTAAAAGACATGTGCGTTCCCGGATTTAATGGATTAACTCTTTCATTCTTTCCCTCAGTGTGTGATGTGTGACACGCATCTGTGCGTCTGCAGCTGTGGTGGGTGTGTGTGTGTGTGTGTGTGTGTGTGTGTGTGTGTGTGTGTGTGTGTGTGTGTGTGTGTGTGTGTGTGTGTGTGGGTTGGGGGAAGAAGGTGTGGAAGCGGAAGAAGAGATATTTTGCATGTGTCCATCTGTTTAGACAGACTGACGGATAATTAATACCTGGAACGCATCTGTGTCACTTTAGATTTATTTTGCTATTCAAAAATATCAGATATACAAGCTCATAGCGCGGCACCGAGTGCCGCGCTACGAGCTTGTAGATCTGATATTTTTGAAAAATCGTGAAAAAATATTTTTTTGATTTTTTTTCAAAAAACTGTTAGGATTTAGATTTTTTTTAAGAATCGCCTCAGGTCTTAAAGGGTTAAACAGACACTGAGACAGGAGAGGAGAGGAGAGGAGAGGAGAGGATGAAGAGGACATACAGTAAGAAGGTAGAGCCAACAGCAAGAGATGAGCGGAGAGACGAATGGGAAGAATGTGAAGAACAAAGGAGAACAGATTGATCGCAACATGGAACAGAGGAAGAAAAAGATACAGAAACGATGAGAGATGGACGACAGAACAGACAGAACGAGAGATTCTGAGTGATGGCGCCGTTTGCAGCTTCTGTTTGTTGTGCTCGGAAGAGAACGAGCATCTGTGTCTGGCCTGGCGTCTGGAGCCAGAACACACACACACACACACACACACACACACACACACACACACACACAGTAAACTGAAATACTGAGGCATCATAATTGCCTGCATTAGCGTGCGTACAATCACCCACAATCATGTAGAATGTAATCCAACACACACACAGCCTCCCATAAACTGACACGGACATTCAAAGCACTTCATTTCATCCTCTTTGCTATTTAGTTGACTGAGCGCACAATGGAGGAAAAAGACAGTTAATTCACGCACGTGTGTGGTGCGCGTGTACGCACGCACACACACACACGCACACACACACACCCACCCCAATGGTACGGCCGCAATGAATATAAATAGCTCATTTTCAGAGCAAATGGATTCTAAACAAAGGAGCTCCGCCCCGCGTTCTCTCTCTTCGCCTCGTTAGACTCACTCCATCCCCTGTTACACAACTGTTCTGACACACACACACACACACAGACACAGACACACACACACACACACACACACACACACACACACACACACACACACACACACACACACACACACACACACACACACACACACACACACAGTACTCTAATGTTTTATTTAAGTAAAAGTACCAATACTGCAATGTAGAAGCACTCTGTTACAAGTAAAAGTCCGGAATTCAAAATTGACTTGAGTAAAAGTATAAACGTATTGGTATCACAATGTACTTAAAGTACCAAATGTAAAAGTACTGAAATGTTTGAAAATAGCAGATCTACAAGATCACAACGCATCGCGACGCGTTGTGAGCTTGTAGATCGTCTATTTTCAAATAGCCTATGAATAAAATAGGGCTAAAGTAGTTATGTATGCTTCTCATCATAATTTCTGAAAAGTAACTAGTAACTAAAGTTCTCAAATAATTGTAGTCGAGTAAAAGTACAATATTTGCCTCTGAGATGTAGAGGAGTAGAAGTAAAAGTACTGTAAATTGTAAATACTCCAGTAAAGTAACAATACCTCACAATTGTACTTAAGTACTGTACTTGAGTATTAGGTAAATGTACTTAGTTACTTTACACCTACGCATTCACACACACACACACACACACACACACACACACACACACGCACACGCACACACACACACACACACACACACACACACACACACACACACGCACGCTAATTCATTCATGCATACAAATGAAGGTGAGTGCATTGGTAGAAAGGTTACAATTCATTGGCGGATGGTTCCAGTGAGGTAATGTATTATCCTCCATTACACAGAGAACAGAACAGACAGCGAGAACAACCTGATTTCACACAAATCACAGCACGCTGTCTGACACGACATCAACCTGCTGCATCACCTCATAAACATCACCGCTGGGAGGAACCACAGACTATCAGTGTGGCCGCACAACACACCGTAAATAAGACAGGGTTTAGCACACCTGTCTGCGTCACAGCTGTATGAGAGAGAGAGAGAGAGAGAGAGAGAGAGAGAGAGAGAGAGAATGAGCGAGAGCAAGAGAGAGAGAGTGTGGAGATTGATAGTGTGTATGCAAGAATGAGGAACTATGGCTGAGAGGAAGACAGGAACCAGTAGAGAAGCAGATCCTGAGACGAAAGTGGGGATGTATAGGCCACACTTTGAGGAAACCAGCAACCAGCACTACACACCAGTTGCACCACCTCACACTAAGTTCAAACTTAGCCTAGTTATAGTTACTAGACCATACCCGGTCGGCGCAGCGCATCCGTGGGGGGATATGCGCACATGATCTGGCAACCCGGGAGGCAGTTTGTCCCATAGCTGGGCAGCCCCGTAACCATGGCGACAGTGTTTGACACAAAAACGCTAATAAGAAGCTGAGATTTGATGAAATTGAAAAACGGGCTTCACAGTTGCGTTCAGATGGTAATGGTCAATGGCTGTGTGCAAAATCAGAGCAATTGGTCCAGCCAGTGAGGAGAACCGGGTATCTTCACTCACGTACTCACCACTACTACAGAGGTTACTAGAATTATAGTATGATGATGATGATGATGATGATGATAAATGACTTTTAAAAAAAGCCATTTAACCCATTTAGCCGGGAAAGTATCTGTGTCATTTTTAGATTTCTCTGGCTATTCAAAAATAGCAGATATACAAGCTCATAGCGCGGCACTCGGTGCCGCGCTATGAGCTTGTATATCTGCTATTTTTTTTTTTAAATGTGAAAATTTGTGCAAATCTTTAAATATATATATATATTTTTTTAAATACATATATTTAAAGATTTTCACACATTTTCACGATTTTTCCAAAAATAGCAGATCTACAAGCTCATAGCGTGGCACTCGGTGCCGCGCTATGAGCTGAGTGAGCTACGAGCTGAGTATATCTGCTATTTTTGAATAGCCAAAGAAATCTAAAATGACATGTGTTTAAGCTATAACTAGGCTAAGTTTGAACTGTGTGTGTGAGGTGGTGCAACCGGCCCCTGGCCCTGACTTGGAATCCCCAGGGGAAGCGGAAGAGAGGGCGGCCTAAGAACACCTGGACGCGGGACACTGAGGCGGAGCTCAAGAGACAAGGAACCAGCTGGGGGAGGCAGAAAGGACAGCCCAAAGCCGTGTTGGATGGAGAAGAGTCGTAAATGGCCTATGCTCCACTGGGAGCGATGGACCTAAGTAAGTAAGTATGCGGTCTGTTTTTACCTCTGAGTCTCAGCACTGTACTGGCCCCTGCCCACTTGATTGACAGCACAGAGTCTGAACTGATTGGTCCTGGCTGGTGTGAGCCCGCCCACAGACACCTGGCTCACAGCGGGGTCCGCCTCTGACATGTAGACCTTACATTGTAGAGTCTGGAACATAACAAGCACGCACATACACACACAGCTTAGAAACGAATGACATCAACCTCTGAGTGTGTGTGTGTGTGTGTGTGTGTGTGTGTGTGTGTGTGTGTGTGTGTGTGCGCGCGCACGCTGTCAGAAATGATAGCACACTGCATTTATACAGCCCATTCTACCTATAATACACTCCAAATCATCTACTCACACGCGCACACACACACACACACACACGCGCGCAGGCGCGCACACACACACACACACACACACACACACACACACACACGCACACACACAGTGTGCAGGTAATCAGTGTGTGAGGCTCAGCCGTCCATTTCTCACTGTCTGTACTCTGTCGACAGTGAAATCAATCACACATTTAGACTTTTCTACCTTTCTGCTTTTTCTTTGTTCTTTCTGTCTGTCCTCCACACAAATCTCTTCCTTTCTGCCCATATTTCACTCTTTTTCCCTTCTCTCTCTCTCTCTCTCTCTCTCTCTCTCTCTCTCTCTCTCTCTCTCTCTCTCTCTCTCTCTCTCTCTCTCTCTCTCTCTCTCTCTCTCTCTCTCTCTCTCTCTCTCTCTCCAATAATGTTAGTCCCCCCCCCCTCATTCATGTGTTGGTGTTTTCGTGCCTGTTTGGGAGATGAGATGTCAACGAAATGGACAAATTCCAGTTTGCTCTGAAGCCGCTACAGCGCTGATTAACTGCTACTCCATTATTACTTGACATTTTGTTCATGGGAACCATTCCCAAATTAATGACACACGTCACATTAATTTACATATCCTGCTCTCTCTCTGTCTCTCTTACTCTCTCTCCCTCCCTCCCTACTTCTCAACAGTGAGAGGGTCAGAGTAAGTCTATAGTCATCGTTTTCCAATCTATCTTTGTTGTCATTCTATGCTCTCATCCCCCTCTCTCTCTCTTTCTCATTGTCTCCCATTAATCCATTCATCATTTGAGAGAAAGCCAGCCTATGTATGTCTGCTTCAAGTAAATCAATGTGTGTCAGCGCCTTGTGTAGAAACTAGAGAGTACATGCTGTGTGCTAATCTGCGACAATAATAACACACGTGCACAAGAACGCACACACGCGCACACACGCACACACACACACACACACACACACACACACACGCACACACACACACACACACACACAGGGCTATACGTACTGTTCTCAGACAGCTCCAGCAGGTAGTGCAGAAGGGGGGAGTTTCTGTCGAACGGTCTCAGCCAGGACAGGAGGACGGAGCGGGAATCAGAGTCGTTCAGGTGAGCCGTCAGGGAGCGGGGCGAGTGGGGAAGCTCTCTGGGGAAAAAAACCCACACACACACACACACACACACACACACACACACACACACAGTAAAATCCTCACAGTTCATTTCTCTATGGACAGTGTACACATTGAACCAAATGTGACCAAATTTAACTGGGAGACCGTCATTTAGCATTTTTTCATTTTCATCTTTTCATATGAAAGCAGGGAATCATAGCAAAATAATGATATATTGGTTAATAAGATTGAGTGAATAGTTTTGAAACTACAGCTTACAGAACTGAAGTCAAGTTAAAATTCTTAAATATCTTAAGAGATATTTGGTTGACGAGGGGCCATGTTGACCTATGTAGATAGAGTATCTACTAGTAGGGTTGGTTTTAATTTTTTATTTTTTTTAACATGCAGTGGAGATGTTTAGGTGTGAATACATTTATTTTTTTCATAAATTGTTTAAATTGCTAGTGAAAGAGGGGGTAAGAGTTTATAAGTTTTAGACTTCATCCTACTCCTTCTCGGACATTGCTGTTGTTTTTTTCCTTCAGTTTTGTATTCTATTTGTCTTTTTATTACTGATGTTCAAATAAAACTTGTTCTTTCAAGTAGAGAAAATACCACTTCAATTAGCGGTTGCTAGCTCTAACCTTATCTTAGCTACATGTTAATGCATTCATTTCATATTTACATGTCGATTTATGCTCTGACATTTATGTCAGACATACTCTAGTATGTGATGAGTCTAACTGGGCTATTAACTCATTTTGCAAAAAAAAAAAAAAAAAAGGGTTTTCTGATTTCCTGAAGAATGGGCACCAGCAAGATGACTGTCTCCCAGACAAAAACAGTTACAAATTGACCTGGATTAAACAGCGCACAACATGGAATCTCACAGACACAGGGTTCATCCAGGTCCATCATCTATCTTTCAGAGACATGCCGTAAAAAACCCTGAACCCCTAAACCAAACTGTGTATGATTACAATTAATCGGATTACAACCATAACTAGCAAACAACCACATGGTCCAGATAAGGCACACAGACCGATAATAAAATGCAATAAAAAGGTCAGAGTGGGTTTCCCCAGAGCCTTCTATTGGAGAGTTACGTTCTTATCATACTACTTATTTCTTGCTGCAGCATATTCACTATTCCCATATGTTACTATTGCAATATATTCACCATGACCTTTGTAACAGATCTCCATTACATTTTCTTATCAACATTCATTTCATATTCATTTCATTTTTTTTTTTTACAAACAACACAGATGCAATTGGTTGGTTGAAACATAACCACTTTATTTATCTCCTCAGTTTAAAGCTCATCTTCTTTACCAAACAAACACACATACATACTTGCCATGTCCTCTTCCTGGTTTGAGGATCAGAAAAGAGTACCACATGACCACAGTGCTCCTTATATAGAGGGGTATGGTAATTGGGACATACCACTTGCCAGGGGAGTTTGTATTTTTCTGTATACTATATATTCTAGAGGAAAGGAGTTGTGTTGCTAAAGACGTTATTAATACTTACCTTTTGAATGATAATGATTTCTGTAAAGTTTGGGAAATGTTTTCTTTGTTTAATTCACTAGTACTGTAGGTGAATGTGTTGAGGTAACCTGTCCTTTAAAACAGATGGTTGAGGCCACTATGTAGAGGCCATGCAGGTAGATTATATGAGTCGGTCTTGTCTCAGGCACGGGAGAGGGAAGTCATGGGCATAATGCTGAGAAGCTCGATCTGCCCTTTAACTCAGTCTGTCAGTGTATTCACTAGACTGTTTACTTGTTTGAAAAGTATGCAAGTTTTTTGTATTTTATTTTTTTGAATAAATTGTTTTTGAACATCCCTTTTGGTGCACCTATTGGAAACTAAATCCCGATTATTGCAACATTTGGTTTGTCATTCTGTCTACCTAGCCCTCATAAGAAATAACTCTTTTACAGGCAGAAACCGCGCCGGTGACGTGATTTGTGCAAACTTGAAATGGTGTCAAACGCTCATAGACTCCAGTGCATTCCGTAAACCTCCGGTTCAGGGCTTTGTCACTATTCACCAATAGAAGGCTATGTAGAAGACCTGGCCCGATGAAGTGACCGGAGATGACGCAACTCTCCTTATATGGCTCTAGGTTTCCCGTGTCATTAGGGCGGCAGTGGCTAAGAGGATTGAGCAGTTCGATCCCAGAGTCCTCCTAGCAATGAGTTAACAAACATCACCCTCCCCGCCAGCTTCCCTCCACCCAAAAAACGGCCAATTGTGTTCGTATGGAGTAGACGGTAAGCCGGACACACCACGGTGGATTCAAACCTACAACTTCCGCGGTGGTGGGTAGGGCCTCCGCTGGTGCCTTGCTATGGCTTGACTAGAAGATCCCCATGTAAATACAGTCCATTTACCATTCATTAGGCCACCATTTTGATTCAGATGTACCGCTGTGTCAAACCTGTGAACGTCAGCTCATTAACACTTACCACACTCCAAGTAGAGGGCTCTGGGAGGGCGAGGAAGAGGATGCAGAGGACAGAAGAGGGCAGGCTGGATGAAGAGTATAGAGGCAGGGAAGACATCTAGACGGATAGAGCAGTGCAATGAGATTGATGTTTTTCTTCCCTGACTTGACAAGATCATCTTAATTGATAGATGAGCCTAACCACTGTGGAGCAGCTCCCGCAAGACTGTCTGGAAAGACACAGACACACACACGCACACACACACACACACACACACACACACACACACACCCTTGTGGGATTTGAACCAATAACCTGTTGGTAATTAGTCTATATCCTCAGCCGCCAGCGTCTGTTAGCCTCCATGACCCCTTGATACTGAGCTAACGAGAATGTCTCTCACACACACACACACACACACACACACACACACACACACACACACACACACACACACACACACACACACACACACACACACACACACACACACACACACACACACACACACACACACACACACACACTTTCCTCTACAATTTGGTCAGGCATAAACAAACATCCAGCCCCCACCATGTCTGCTGCAGTTTGACATGTTTAACCTCTCATGTATTCAGACTCGTTCACCATCTCTCTCTCCCCTTCCCAGTGATTGTATTATTATACCATACATGCCTTCTATAAATATATAATACCAGTGTTATATAATGGCCACTACCTGCCAACTCTCCTGCATCCTCAAGGAGACTTGATGGACATTTCTCCTTTTCACTGCTGTTTTGGTGGATTTCAGCCTTTTTGAGTGGCAACCCATGAGTCAAAGGCCCATATAAGACCTCTTCTCACATACCCCACTGATATGCAGACACGGTCATTCATGTTCATTTGCGTAGTTCCTTGGGTTTTTAGCGGCGCTAGCCGGTAGCCCTCTATACCTGGCTTTTGCGTCAACGTTCTGATTGGTCAGACACGTCAACAAAGTGATTGGTCAAGCTTCACGTGAGACGTGGCTATAAACACATTATAAACACTTATTGATGACAAAATGTATCAAAGGCGCCGCTACCTTCACACAGGTGTGATTTTTGATATGCAAATCACTATGCCAGTATTTGATTGTTTTTCAGTGTCACCACCACAACCTGAGGTTGGCAGGTATGGTGTGTGTGTGTGTGTGTGTGTGTGTGTGTGTGTGTGTGTGTGTGTGTGTGTGTGTGTGTGTGTGTGTGTGTGTGTGTGTGTGTGCACACGTGTAATATGCTATGTGTGTGGTGTGTTATAGTATGTTTTCATGCACATTACCACATGTGTGGTACTGTAGGTATCCTTGCTCACTTTTGAATTGGAGATGGTCAATATGACATGTGTGTGTATGCGTATGCACACACACGCACGCACGCAGCCACACACACACACACACACACACACACACACACACACACACACACACACACACACACACACACACACACACACACACACACACACACACACACACACACACACACACACACACACACACACACACACCTCTCTCCCACACACACCCCCCCCACACACACACACACACACGTTGTGATGCGTCGCAAGCTTGTATATCTGCTGTTTTCAAACATTTTACATTGAACATTGTACTTTTTTGATGACAATACTTTTGTACTTTTACTCAAGTAACATTTTGAACACAGGCCCTTTACTTGTAACAGAGTATGTCTACACTGTGGTATTGCTACTTTTACTTAAGTAAAATATCTGAGTACTTTTTCCACCACTGGCTGCTACTAGCTGACAGTAATAAACACTAACTAGGAACAAGCTCACTTAACATACTGTACATTGGCTATAAAACACCTGCCATTTAATTAATTTACTCCAACAATATAGAGAGCAGCTGGTACTTAATACAGAGAAGCTATTGGAAACACCATTAATTCAAAAGGCAAGTGACATTTTGCATCTCTTTGCATCTGTGTCAAATTACCTAACTGCTGATTCTCCAATTCGCGCACACACACACACACACACACACACACACACACACACACACACACACACACACACACACACACACACACACACACACACACACACACACACACACACACATTTGTAATTTTAGAATGGATTATTATCAATGACTAGACCTGCTCGGGAACCATGCAAGTTGGAAAATGTCCTAATGCATTTAATGCACGCCCCACCCAGGGCCCATTTCACAAAAGCAGCATAAAGTCATCCGGGATGTAAGATAAATCCAGGTTTGACCAAGTCTACTCAGTGCAGCCTGACTTATTCCGTTCTATGAACGGCAAGCCAGGCTGAGAAGGAGCGACTACAGTAGGTCGAAGCGGAGGTCAAGCCAGGCTGAATGCGCATTCATGTCTTCTCTCAGTAGACCCTTCAACAGCCCACGAGTTCGATCGAAGATTTACTGATCCCAAAATGGAAAGGATGCGCTTACAAGGAAGTATATACTGTAAAATAAATACTGCTGCTGTAGTAAAACAGAGAGAACACTTGCCTGATAGACTATGCGTATATGCAGCCCAAAAATATAGGCTACATTTACTAACCACTGCTCTTGACTGATCAGCCTATCATGATGATCTAATAATAATAATAGTGCCAGGCACAGTACCAGAGTGCAGTCAACAATACTATTAACACGTGATAAGAGTCAAGGTGACCAATAATTGGGCCCCAGATGTTCTCGAGCGTTTCTACATTTCCTTGGATGTTGCTTCAAAGCCTTTCAAGATGTACAGTAGCAACGCTAAGCCATCTAGAAAAACAAGGAACGGTGGAAAGTCTTCCACTCTGTCAGAAATGATTCTCTTTGCTACAAGCATATACCATACATACTGTAAGGGTGTAAGAGAGTGCAAGAGAAGCCTTAACAACCAAACAAGGCAATTACTGCATCAGGTTCAATCTGTAAACGGTATACTCTGCTATAGCCTAAGCAAAAAGGTTCCACGAAAACGGAACCATTTTGGACCAAAAAGTGTGACGTAGGGCAGTGGTTCTCAACCTGTGGGTTGGGACTCCGAGGGGGGTCCCCACATGGTTTTGGGGGGGTCCCCAGATGACAGTGAAGTGACAATTTAAGGACTTTTAAGACATTTTTAATACCAAAACATTTTTACCATTACATCATCAAAAGTAATTAACGAACAATACTATAAAAACTGATCAAACATTGGCCAAATTGTCAAATAAGAGGCAAAACATTTGAAAATAGCCGATCTACAAGCACACATGTAACGCCTCGCGTTTTGAGCACACACACACACACACACACACAGACACACACACACACACACACACACACACACACACACACACACACACACACACACACACACACACACACACACACACACACACTTCTGCCAGGGATGTGACCAGTAGATATGTTCCTATAACTGGAGGCCATGCAAGGTGATGTGACCCGGCCGAACAGAGCCATTTGTTTCAATAACGACACCGTCCAGCTTAAACCCACAGACGGACCTGGCACCGCCCAGGCCAACCGTAAACTAATTTGACCCAATTCAATGTGAAACAGCGCAGCAGATACACAAAACCAGCCAATCGATAGGCTGACCAGCTAATCAATCATCCCCCTTCACCTGGCCAATCAAATGATTACCTGACCATTGAAGCAGCCCCGCTGCCTCGATATCCAATCAGGCCTCTCGGTGCCCTGGGCCAATGAGAGGGGACATCTAATGGGTGAATTATTGGCTATTTAACACAATTAATATTGAATAAAGCTTGTTTATTTGTCTGTAATACTACGCGCCCCAACTGTAATCAGAATTGAGACGTGGTATATGTGTGTGTGTGTGTGTATATGTGTGTGTGTGTGTGTGTGTGTGTGTGTGTGTGTGTGTGTGTGCCAAACTCCAGATGCATTGATGGTAGCTGCCGAGTTCGAGGCGATGCAATTGTACTCTCCTGAATCCTCCTGGAAGCTAACTTGCTGACCTAGGGCCACCTGCCAGCTGGACCCAATAACCTACACAGGCACTCACGCATACACGCGCCTGCACACACACACACACGCGCACGCGCCTGCGCACACACACACACACACACACGCACGCACGCACGCACGCACGCACGCACGCACGCACGCACGCACACACACGCACACACACACACACACACACAGAGAGAGGGGCATTTCTTCCATGACAAACTGGCGCAAACCCACTCTCCTCAGCCTCCATAAATATGCATGTTGGCATAATCGTTAATAATATATTGATTAGAAAGCAAGGGCAGTAAGGGTGGCACTAATAATAAATTGATTGCCAGGTCTGGGCAGTAAGGGCAAGGGTGGCACTAATAATATATTGATTTGAAGGTGTGGGCAGTAGGGATAAGCGTGGCAGCAGAGGCCAAAAAACCCAGTGAATAAAAGATGTGAGAAGAGGAGAGCTGAGTTCCAGAACACTGAGTGGCTCATAGTTCAAAATGCTCTGTGAGTGAGTGTGTGTGCGTGCGTGCGTGTGTGTGTGAGTTGGGCAAGTAACTTTAAAATAGTAACATACTCTAGTTACTTTACTAGTGACTGCTCTTGAAAAGTAACGGCATTACTTTGTACTACTAGTTACTGCAGTGTAAAAATAAGTGTTACTGGTTACTTTTTCTAGCTCGCTATGGGGCGCCCACTCTAATGCCTGACGGCATGTCACAGGTTCGCATCCCGATCCTGATGACCTTTGCTGCATGTCACTCCCTGTTAATATGTCTCTCTCTCCCTGTTTCTTGTCATTCTCTACTATACTATCCATAAAGGCAGAAAAGCCACAAAAGAAATATTCACTATGCTCACTATGATGAAAAGACAGACAGACAGACAGACAGACAGACAGAGCAGATAATCATTCATACATTCAAGTGGTGTGATTGATAGATATGTTTGATTTTTTTTTTAACAGAAGCCTTGTGTTGTTATTTAGGCTTTTGTGGGGTATAGGTAAATCAATTAATTTTATTTCATGGTCAGTCACTCACTTCATCCTGGTGCTGCAGGCTATAATAGTTGGTCAAATATTATAGATTGGAGCTGGTCGCTGACTTTGAATCGGTCTTCCTTGGTGTTCAATTTTGTAGCAAATCGCACTTTCTGCGTTTGATGCAGCTAAGCTACAATCGCTAGACCCATTGAAAGGGTTCGAGAGAGGTTGGTGTTCTAAGCTAATCACTCAAATCAGTTGTCTTTTAGATATTTATTCACTAAATCACACATAATACATAAATCGAATACATAAGTTACATGGTCAGTTACAGATAGACCTGGCGCTGGTTCATTAAGTCAGCGTCAGGCTAGGTATAAACAGACGTTAGTTACATCACTTAGACAGACCGGTTAGGTTATTAAACCTGTAAGAAAACAAAACACAGAGAACAACAATATTAAATGACGTGAATCCTAGAAATGATACATTCATTTACAAAATGTATTTCGAAATTCCTATGTAAACAGTCGCTCAAATAAGACATTTCGATTTTTTAGACACCTCGCATGGCGTCTTTTCGCTTCTCGTCCGCACTGCTCCCTTACTTTGAGGGTGGCAGCGCAAGTGTCAGTTCGTTCGCCAGTGTCACGTCGCTGGCACCACCAACCGCCAGTGGGACTGCTTTTCCAGCAGCACCCAGCTGCGGGCTTTTCTTGGCCGCTGCCAAGAAAGAGCGTGGGACTTTGCTTTCCTCCGCAGAGGGTGAAGAAGGCTTATCTTTTATCTTCACCTTCTTTTTTCTAATTATTCCAGCCCCACCAGGACGAAGCATTCTCTCTGCCTGGATCCTGGCGGTAAGAACTGAAGTGACCTGACGTAGCACCCTGCCTCTCTTTTTCCGAGCGGGCGCTCGCATGTCAGGCCACACCCACTCAGACTTCCTTCTGAGTGGTTTTGGGGTTGCTGGGTTGGCGCCCAGCCCCCGATCTCGGACAGACTCTGGTCTGCCTTTGGCTTGTCGCCTGCTCCCAGGCCTGCCACCTTTGTGACACGCGGATTTGGCTTGTCGCCTGCTCCCAGGCCTGCCGGGCTTGGGGTAAACGCCGCCCTTCTCGAACGCCACCAGTCTGCTTTTAGCTGCTCGCCTGCCACCTTTGTGACACGCAGGCTTGGGGCGAACGCCGCCCTTCTCGGATGCCACCAGGACGCTTTTAGCTGGTCGCCTGCCACCTTTGTTAGCCGCAGGCTTCAAGGGACCTCCCGACTGACTGGCCATGGCTCTCCGCCCTGGCGTAGTGGTGTGCTTCCCCTCCATCTTGAGTGGGCTGGTGTCGACGTCCGTCGTAGCGGCGCCCTCTGGACGGTCCTCCATGACAGCTGTTGTGGCTGACACCTCCGACGGTGCCTCTCCTGGTGCAGCTTCTCCAGTAGCGACCTCCAGCGGCTGGCACCCCTCTGCATTGAATGGTTCGGTGGCAACGTCCTCTGACGCCCTCGCCTGTGCGGCTCCATCGACCATCTCCCTTGCAGCTTCTCTCGCGACCTCCAGTGGCAGCTCCACCGCGCCCGCAGCTTGGTCTGCGGGAGCAGCAACGCTGTCTGATGGCACCTCCTTCTCAGCCGTCAACGGTTCCTCTCCTCCAGCTGTCACGACGGCGTCCTCTGACGCCCTCGCCGGCGCCTCTCCTGCGGCCTCTGGTGGATGGTGTCCCTCTGCGTTGAGTGGGTCCTCCTCCGTGACTGTCACGATTGACGCCTCTGCCTCGACCGCCACGTCACCCGTGGCCTTGTCTCCAGGAGCTGGTTCGACCTCCGATGGCACTCCCTCCTCGGCCGCCGACTCCTCTGCGACGTTGACTCCCTCTGGAACCTTCTCAGCGTCGTCTTCTGGAGCAGTAGCAGCTTCTGGTTCAGCCGCTTGCACAGTGGGAGTAACTTTCTCACCTCCCTCTGCAGCGTAGAGTGGGGTCTCTGCGTTCGCAGCTTCGTCTGCAGGAACAGCAACGCCTGGTTTGACCTCTGATGCCACTCCCTCCGGATGGCCCTCTGGACGGACTTCCTTCTCAGCGTGGTCCCCTGGAGCTGGTTCGACCTCCGATGGCACTCCCTCCGCCGCGTTGTCCATCGAGACTGCTCTGCTGGCCGCCTGCTCATCTGCGATGTCGGCTCCTAGCACGGCTCCCTCTGGAACCTTCTCAGCGTCGTCTCCTGGTGCAGTAGTGATGCCATCTGGGACTCTGAGAACTGCTGGCCCAGTTGATCCGGCTGTAGGTGTGACATTCCAACCCCCCTTTGCAGCGACCGGCTTATCTGTAGGACTGATGACATCGTCACCTCCTCCAGCTGCTCTGTCCTTTACGACCGGCTCATCTGTAGGACTGGTGATTCCAACCCCCTCTCCAGGTACAACGGGCTTAGCTGCTATCTCTGTGGGGGAGGTTATTTGCTCTTCCCTCACAGCAGGGGATTCACACAATTCGGGCTGTGTGAAGCGGGACCCATATTCTTCCTGGATCGCATGTTCCGCCTCAACCCAGACCTGCTTACAGGCCTCTTTTATGTTGCGTATCTCAGATTTGTCGGCAGAACGACGGGCTCTTCGCACAGAATTTAAAGTCATTTCGAGTACTTTAAAACATTCGTCCCTGAACCAATGTAACGCTGGACTTATCTCTTCTGTCGGTAGATCACGAAGGATATTGGCCATATACTGAGCTTTTTCCATCAAGACTGCCTGAGCTGCCATACACTTTGGGAGCTCTTCTGAGCCATATTCATCAAGCGGTGGCCTATTGCTCCGATAGTCTGCCGCTATTTCTCTCACCTCCAATTCTGACTGTGCTGCTCTCAACCTTTTCCTTAACTCTGCCATGTTCCCCTTTTTTACCTCGCCTGCTTGGCTACAGGCTTTAGGTAGGCCTTTTTTAGTTAGTAGTAGTGTTGTTCAGCCTTTAGCTCATAACAACAATAATTAATTGTGTTTAACCTGTAATAGCACCCACCCTGTAGCATTCTATGCAAGAAGCCTGTTAATGGTCTATTCACATTTAGTTATTTTGTTAATTAATACTGGCAGGATTTATTTAGCTCTACCAAAGTAAATAATAGCATTTAACCCACAATGATGACTTCATCCACTGCTATCGTAACTAATCATGTAGTTGCTCACAGTTTTAGTCTATCATAAAGTCTGGTTGAACATGGTATTACACTAGTGGTAGAAATCCTCCCCCACCCCTCAGTAAACAATGGCCTTTACCTCCCAGTTATAAGATCACCTCATAATCACTGTCTTTTAGTCTAATTTTTAGCTATATTGCAGTGTCTGGTCTCTCATAAAGCCTAGTTAAACCATGAATACTATTTTAAAGTTTGTCTAATCGGCTTAAAGCAAGCATCTATGATTAGATTATTAGCTTAGCACTGTCTTGTAAGTGAACAAAGACAATGCTAATTTACTCCCCCACCACCCAACAGTGGCAGTTAGCTAGCAGCTAGCACTTTATGCTAGACAATAGATCTGTTAGCACTGTGAGCTAGCGACACTAAGAGTAGCTCTCAGGACGCTTTCTAAACCCCCTTATTGGTACGCTAATCAAACTTTTAACGGTAGCCTAGCTACATAACCTGTGGTTAGCTTCTAGCTTCTCCCTCAGCTCCTTATTCTTAGCACGCAGCGTTTCACAATCTACAGTCTCCTTTCTCCACGGTTTTCACAAACTGTGGGGCCTTGTTTCATTCATAGCAACCTGATAGTGATAGTCTCTCTCCCGGAGGTTCCTCGTCGGCACGTACAGTCTCAATGCCTCGGTCCTCTTTGTAGGCCGCAAGCTGCTCCGTTTGTCCCCTTCGCCTCCGTGGATCTGACGACTCCCTTCAGTTGCTGATTTTCACTCTACCACTAGTTCATTACTCCAGTGTTAGTGCTATTAACCTATTTTAACCTGTCCCATAACCAGGCTAATAAGTATTTATTATTACAACTCACGTCTCATCTTAAAGAGACCGTGCGTCTTCATTCCTATGGCTATAGGAGTTTGTTATTCTTTATATAACATGCATAACATCCGCTTCCAAGGCCTCTCTCTTTCCTAGAATTACAGAAGCTACCACGGGACCTTTTCTCAAGGTTCATCCGCTTCTATGGCCAAATACTTTCTTAGAGTTTACCAAGGCTACCACGGGTTTATAATTGTTTAATTACTCTGTAACATTTAATCTCTGTTTAATGACTATGTAACCAATACACACAACTAGTTGTCCCTCTCAGACACACTAGTGGTTGATTACTGTGTAACACTTAAACTTTGTTAATGACTTTGTAATTATACTTATACCTAGTTGTCCCTCTCAGACAAACTAGTACTGTGTTATACCTCTGTATAACACAAAGGCCTTATTAAAGGCCGCTTAAACTTAGTAGAAAAGTCTCCTCCGGAGACTACTAAAGTTTAATAACTTGTAATAAAACTTAAAACTGATAGATGTCTCTTATATAAGAGACTCTAAAGTTTAATAACTGTTCAATTTTGTAGCAAATCGCACTTTCTGCGTTTGATGCAGCTAAGCTACAATCGCTAGACCCATTGAAAGGGTTCGAGAGAGGTTGGTGTTCTAAGCTAATCACTCAAATCAGTTGTCTTTTAGATATTTATTCACTAAATCACACATAATACATAAATCGAATACATAAGTTACATGGTCAGTTACAGATAGACCTGGCGCTGGTTCATTAAGTCAGCGTCAGGCTAGGTATAAACAGACGTTAGTTACATCACTTAGACAGACCGGTTAGGTTATTAAACCTGTAAGAAAACAAAACACAGAGAACAACAATATTAAATGACGTGAATCCTCATCCCATTATGAACACATCAGAGTTATAATCGTTACATAGTTAATTCTCACTTACTTTAGTCCATCCATTCTCTCGCCAAGTTGTTAGCAACCTGTACTAGGTCCCATATCCTAGCACAGCTCATCGAATCTAAAAGCTTTCTCCCAAGACAAGCTATTATATCAACTTTACACATAAGGTCCGCCTTTAGGGCAGATCTTTAAGCAACAGGACGTTCTGGTTACCCACAAGGCTTTGCGCTTGGTCCTGTCTCTTGTTACACATCACACAAGGGCCGGCTAGCTCTGGCCTTCTGCCCTGTCCACCTATTGTTTCTTATCTCACAACCTTCCCCCGCTTGGTATGCAAGGGGCCCTTTGAAGCAGCTACCTCACCAGGGGGTCTAATATGGCCTGCTAGACTCAACTTAAAGGGACATGTATTCTCCAACAGGACAGATGACAAAGTACATTACTATATCATTAATAATAATCCACAATTATCTTTCATAATCATAGATTATTTCCACACTTGGGATGAAAGGATGAGGGGAAGAAAGGATCAGAGGATGTAGTGGGTTGTAAATATTAAGGGATGAAGAGATGTGGGGTTAGGGGGTGAGGGGATGAACAGTGAGAAATTTCATGGGGGGGGGGGGGGGGGGGGTGGCTCTGAGTATTTGGCTTTGGGGTCCATAGAGCTAAGCGGCGTCGGGTGGCACCTGAAGACCCCTCATCAGAAACCTGAAGGAATGGATAGTGGAGAGCACACAGATAAAGGGGGAGAATGGGGTGGTGGAAGGGTGTGAGATACAGATCGAGAATGGCAGGTGATCATTGTGACGTATAAATGCATCCCTTAATTGGTCTGAAGGGAGGAGATAAGGGTTATCAGAAATGTTTCGAATCAGCTGAGCGAGGGAGGAGATGTTATCAAGTAGATTGGAGATAAATAAGTGAGGGAGAAAATTGTTATTTCCCTCCTGAACGTACGCTGTTCCAACTCCAATCACGTCACCTTTTTGCTCTACAGATGCATCTACAGATGTATGTGAAACCAACCATGGTAATCAAATTTCAGTACAAAACTTCACTGGCAAAGTCGCTATACACTTCGATGCCTGCATGGTCCCTGACTTTAAGGCCTGATTATACTTGCCAAGTACACATAGCTGCAACAGTCCACGGACAGCAGACGCATGCATAGTTCTGTTTACACTACAACCTGGTGTCTGCAGGCATGCTTGCATTCCACGCGTGTCTCGCAGACATTTCCACTTCTGCCTGCACATGCTTTGATCTCTTCTGACACAAAGCAATTTCTTTGGGTGCCCGTGTCAAGCTTGTCAAGTGTGTGTGTGTGTGTGTGTGTGTGTGTGTGTGTGTTACCGATCACACTGAGGTGTGATCTGTGATGGGTAACTGGCTTCCTCAGGCTTGGCAGTGATATTGGTAAGTGACGCCCGACAACATCGGGTCACGCCCATCTTGTTTCCACGACAACACCAGCCTGTTCGGCCTGAGGGGAAAGTAGAGGAGAGGAGACGAGAGGATGGGGGGGAATATGAGAGGATGCGAGAGGAGGGCAGCGGAGACACAAGGGTGAATAGGCAGGAAGGAAGAACGGGAGAAAAGAGGAAGCAGAATGACAGGGCAATTACAACATATTACATCCATCGGTTCAGGTGTCAATGAAGAATGGAATGAATGATGACAGTTTGCATATGAGAGCACTCATTCCCTCTCAGCACAGAGGTGCATCACTCTGTCACCCTGCATGTACAGTGATAGCCAAAGGGCTTCCGAAAGGAAAACAAACAAAACATTGAGGAATGAGTTGAGATAGGCTAACCGTTGTGCATAAACCAGTGGTGTATATGTACTCAAGTACTGTACTTAAAGGAGAGATCCGGACATTTTAAGTGTTATCTTTGATGTGTCGCTAATCACTCACCAACATTGAAAGGGACGTTGAGTTATTCCAGAGAGTCCCCTTCGTCCAGTCTGGTGACCCCCTCCGTTGGCATAATGGGAGCCTGTGTAAGAGTGAAAATCGTCTATTATAACCGATGCAAAGTTAGTTTTTTCTCTACTACTGCTCATCGTGGAGTCTCATGATACTCAAACACTGAACTGAATGTCGCGAACGAGCGACCGTTCGTGCAGAACGAGATGACGCAGGTTGCTTGTTTCTTCCATAGAACCTGGCGTCTATGGATATGGAGTGATTAGCGACACATCAAAGATAACACTTAAAATGTCCGGATCTCTCCTTTAAGTACAATTTTGAGGTACTTTTACTTTACTGGAGCATTTCCAATTGTCTATACTTTTAATTCTACTCCAGTATATCTCAGAGGCAAATATTGTACTTTTACTCCATTACAATTATTTGACAACTTCAGTATAGTTACTTTTCAGATATGAATCATTACATTATAAAAGATACATTAACCAATTTAACCCTATTTTATACATAGGCTATTTGAAAATATCCGATCTACAAGCTCACAACGCGTCGCATCGCCGTCGCATCTCGCATCGTGAGACTGTGTGTTGGTGCGTGACATCAGAAACACAACACAAGTTCAACACAACACAACACAACTAACTTTCATCACCGGTTGCCTATAAGCAGCCAAACTTCATCACAGCTACACACTTGCATTTGCAAGTAACCAAAGAGAGACAATGCGTATGAACCACGACCCAACAAGCTTAACATGCTTGTGTCTATGCACACGTGTTTGCGTGTACCATAGAAAGTAGAAAGGAAAAAATATGTATCTTTGCCATTATAAGCACCCAGTCTTTTGTTCATGACAATGTAACAGAAGCCAGGTTTTTTTTCATCCTGTTCTAATATTAGCTGATAATAGAGTAGTGCTCCGATATTTCCTTCTACCTGTAGTAGTTTTGTAGCAAGAAGTTTCTCCTTTGTTGCATTTAGTTTTAGCTGGTGTGTGAGAGAGAGATAAGCATGGATCTGGTGGTCTGAACCCAGTGGGAGTGATGGAAAAAAATACAAATAAGATCTACAGACTTTATTTCTTCAATCCCAACATGAGATGGAGTTCAAAAGCACAGCACTAATAGGCTAAACATAAGCTGGCAATCAATCCCTTTGCACACATAAGATCTAAGAACCAAGTTCAGCGTGCGTGCGTGCGTGCGTGCGTGCGTGCGCGCGCGCGTACATGAATGCATGTGTATCCGTGCGCACGTGTGTGCATGTGTTTTCTCAGTTTCTCTGCTGACGTTTTAGGTCGGACTTCCCATCTAAGTTTCAGTTATCTCTTGTACCTGGGGGCTGAGAGAGAGAGAGAGAGAGAGAGAGAGAGAGAGAGAGAGAGAGAGAGAGAGAGAGAGAGAGAGAGAGAGAGAGAGAGAGAGAGAGAGAAAAAGTAGCGTAGGAGTTGCTGAGCCATGAGTTTATATCCTGTCTTCTAATTGCATGTTTTTTGGTCCAATCACCATCAAGGGAGGAATAAGCTCTGAGTCAGGATCTGAGGGAGAGGAGAGGGAGGGGAGGGGAGGCATTTGAAATGTCAAACATCAGCATTACAGTACAAACTACTTCAACAGTGGATCTTAAAGTGATACTGTGAGGACTCCCTCGAAAACGAGATGATGCATCTCAAGGGTCTCCTATCCTCTAACAGAAATGTATAAATAAATAAATGAAATAAATAAAGTATACTGAATCTGCATATCAGGCCATATATTGTTGCTGTCGGGCAGAAACCTTGTATCTCAACTTTTTTATGTTACTTTAGCAAATGAATGCCCTTCTTCGGCGAGCACGAGCAAAAGTAGCAAAAATAGCAGATCTACAAGCCCACAACGCATGGCGATGCAAGGCGTTGTGAGCTTGTAGAATAGATCTGTGACAGTGAAAGTGTTGAAGTGTGTCTGTGGGTTTTATAAATGATAAACCAATCCCAAAGTATCAACAAGAGCTTTTGTGACTGAATAATAACTACATTACCCATCAGAACACATGTTCTTTATTTTACCCATTAAGACCTGGAACGCATCTGTGTCACTTTAGATTTCTTTGGCTATTCAAAAATAGCAGATATACAAGCTCATAGCGCGGCACCGAGTGCCGCGCTATGAGCTTGTAGATCTGCTATTTTTGTAAAATCGTGAAAATTTGTGCAAACCTTTGAATATATATATATTTTTAAAGCGTTAGGATTTAGATTTTTTTTTTATCAGCTTCAAATCTTAATGGGTTAAGATTTACTGAAGAGTAACGGTTTTGGACATACCAAACCGGTAGGAACCAGTACAAGGTTCCTACCCGACAATCAGTCAGTCAGTCAGTCAGTCAGTCAGTCAGTCAGTGACATCAGAGACACATACTTCCCACCCAATGTGAGTTTGAAAACATGACCAACGACAAAAAAACTCCCATACCTACTGGGAGAAATACAACAATGTGCGAACACAGCAGCAAGATTTGTGAAGTGTTGCGATAAAAGAAGGTTAGCCAATGGAATACAACCACAAGGACTACTAACCATTGAGTGTCCCGAGTAGACCTCTAAAACTACTGCACATATAAACACTATCTGTACAGAGTAGACCTCTAAACCTACTGCATATATAAACACTATCTGTACAGAGTAGACCTCTAAACCCACTGCACATATAAACACTATCTGTACAGAGTAGACCTCTAAACCTACTGCACATATAAACACTATCTGTACAGAGTAGACCTCTAAACCTACTGCACATATAAACACTATCTGTACAGAGTAGACCTCTAAACCCACTGCACATATAAACACTATCTGTACAGAGTAGACCTCTAAACCTACTGCACATATAAACACTATCTGTACAGAGTAGACCTCTAAAACTACTGCACATATAAACACTATCTGTACAGAGTAGACCTCTAAAACTACTGCACATATAAACACTATCTGTACAGAGTAGACCTCTAAAACTACTGCACATATAAACACTATCTGTACAGAGTAGACCTCTAAACCTACTGCACATATAGATCAAAATATGTAAAAATGTATAAAATAGGGCCAAAGTGGTTAATGTATGTTTTATAATGTAAAAATGTATATCTTTAGAAGGGATTATTTCAGTTTGGACTATTATAGATAACAAGATCACATCTTCTTCAAATATTTTCCAATTTCAATGAATGACACTTCATTTGAAAGCGTATATTCTGTACTTTAATAATCTGTAAAAAACTGAAAAATTACAAATGCCTACTTCCTGCCTATATCATTGTACTCAGTCACATATAAACAGAGCTGCTACCTTCAAACACATTGTACATCTTTGTATACTATTTAAATACTTTTGAGAATTTCTTTTGCCATTTGTCCCAAAGTGACTGCAAAAGATTGCTGTTTGTCTCAAAAAGCTTTATACCCTGAACATGTACAGTATATAATGACACATGTGACATAGCTCTGTTTAGACAATGCTGTACCCCCTCCAACTGTATATACTTTCCCCATTTTAAACTGTTCCCCATGTTATTATATTTTGACACTTGCTTTGGCAATGAAAACGTATGTTTTGTCTTGCCAATAAAGCTCCTTTGAATTGAATTGATATTGTTGAGTGAGTGAGTGAGTGAGTGAGTGAGTGAGTGAGTGAGTGAGTGAGTGAGTGAGTGAGTGAGTGAGTGAGTGAGTGAGTGAGTGAGTGAGTGAGTGAGTGTGTATGTATGGCCTGTGAATATGGAGATTTGTCAGTTGATCATGGAGAGGAAGTTCTGATGGAGGGGGGGGTGGAGGGGGTGTAAGGCAGGATGAGAGGAGAGGAGATGAGAGGAGAAGAAGGGAGGAGAGGATAGAAGAGGAGACAATGGGAGGAGAGGAGAGCGGTGGAAGGAACAGCTTTGATCTCGGCTTTGAAGGGAAGAGGAAACGCTGGTAATTGACTCTCTCTCGCTCTCTACATGCATTCTTTTGTTTTAATCTGAGAGAAAAAGGCAAGAAAAAAGAATCACATCCTGCTGTCATGAAGTACAACAGGCAGGCAGGCAGGCACGCACACGCACGCACGCACGCACGCACGCCACACACACACACACACACACACACACACACACACACACACACACACACACACACACACACACACACACACACACACACACACACACACACACACACACACACACACACACACACACACACACACACACACCTATAAGTCATTAATGAAGGTGAGAGAAGGAGGCAGTGAGAGAGATAGGTGGTTAGGATGGTCGATAGGCAGAGGAGAAAAAAAGAGAAAACAGAGGAGCGAGAGAGAGAGAAAGAGAGAGAGAGAGGAAACAGAGGAGCGAGAGAGAGAGAGAGAGAGAGAGAGAGAGAGAGAGAGAGAGAGAGAGAGAGAGAGAGAGAGAGAGAGAGAGAGAGACCGGGAAAGCATCTGTGTGATTTTCGCTTTGGCTATTAGAAAATAGCAGATGTACAAGCTTGTATATCTGCTATGCGATTCAGAAGGCATTTTGTAGAATGGGCCTCAGCAGGTTCTTAATGGGTTAATGACAACAGAGGATGGGATGTGAACCCCAGAGGATGGGATTTGAACCCCAGTGAGACACATTGTGCAGAAGACGGATGGTGGGTGGAACTGCTGGTAAATACATTCAGGGATCATAGAAGAACCATAATGACATTTATTTATATTCATTCAGACTTTTTCAAACCCCTACTGTGCGTACGTGTCACTTTTACTTTGGTTCATTTGACAGGGAGGGTGCACAATCATTAATAAAACATTCCTATAAACTCTGTGCCAGAGTCACTGTAGTTATAGAAGCTATAGTGTATACGTTTTTCCATCCATGGTGCCAGAATCTGCAATCTGCCTGTCTGCATCTGTTTAATTCAGTTTGATTTGTTTTCATTCTTACCCTCCGTTCCTAATTCTTGCCTGTCTCTACATTAGAATGTTCAACTTTATTGTCACATCACAGGTTTACAGAAGTAAAAAGAAAGTGGGTGAAATTCGTTTTCGTGCATAGTTCCCATCGTATCGTTTTTTTCCGTAGAAAAAAAAGAAAGGGAAGAAGAAAAGGGAGAAAGGAAGGGAAAGGAGATCAAACAAGAGAAAACAAAAAAAAAAGTTATCTACATATTTACACATGGTACTTGAGATAAGATAAAAGGTGCGTGAGCATAGCAGCAGACGTATACTGTGCATGATATACACTTATGGAAGAGCAAAAAGAGGGACGGCTCAGGATTCCATTCATAAATGTAAGTTTGCGCATCCTGGCGCTGCATGCAAGTATATATTTTCATCCACGCCTCTGGTTCCAGTAATCCAGCTGTGTATGAGACGTCATAAGTGATCGCGGTATTTGCCGTCCTATGAGGCGTTCTGATCCTATGAGGCCAACAGGTGGACCACTCCGTCCTCGCATTTAATCCTCTCCTCCTCGCAGGGGCGGGGCTTATGCGCGAGTGGAGGACGCGAGGAGAGTGAGTGAGTGTGAAAGTTTGGGGGATTGGAATTCAGCTATAGGGACCAAGGTAACACATAGGAACCAAGGGAACGCACACATAGGTAGCGGGTGAGCCTGACAATTGGGAAGGCTAGGAGATCTGGCTTGAGGCTGGGGTGGCCGACTGAAAAATTGCCCAAAAAAAGCATTTTTTGGGCGGATTTCTTTTCGGTTTTTGGTTACTTTATTTTGGTTTTAGGGTTAGGGTTAGGTTATGGTTATGTTTATGGGCTTAAATGAGTGCCAATAATATTTTGTACTTGTAAAAATAATTTGTATTTGTAAACACATTTTGCATTTGTAAAAAAAATATTTGTACTCGTAAAAATAATATGTACTTGTTAAAATATTTTTTGCATTCGTAAAAAAAAGTATTTGTACTCGTAAAAATAATATGTACTCGTAAATAAAATATTTGTCTTCGTAAATAAAATATTTGCATTCGTAAATAAAATATTTGTATTCGTAAATAAAATATTTGTCTTCGTAAAACAAAGATTTGTATTCGTAAGATAAAAATGTGTGTTGTAATTGTAGAATTACATTTACAATGAACATTGTGACCAGAAAAAAACAACAGCTTGCTCGCTCGAAGATCTGTTCTACGGATTGCAAAACTTTATTTTTGGCACTCTGCACTTCCGGGTCTGAGCCAATCACGTGAGGCCTTTTCCACTACCCAATCATAAAGCTCCATAGGTCTCCATGGCAACATGGCAAACGGGGTTGCCATGTTGCAACCCCAAGAGTTTTAACTGCAACATAATTCCATTGCTCAGGAAATAAACAACGGATTACAATAACATTCCCTATAATCAGTAACATGTAGGTGATACCTATGTCTATCAAATATGGTTTTATTGAAAGGCAATCAAAGGCTATATCGAGTTTAGAAAGCAAACAGGTCATGTCTGGGGGCCTCAGTGCGGCTGCAGAGTTTGGTTGAGTGTGAGACTAGGACCCACATGCCATATGTCAAAATGAGCGGCTTCATCGGGAATCGTGCACGTGTATTTTGCTAAGAGATATGGTTTAATTGATATTAATTTATTAGTGCATTAAATTTCCCCATCCACTTTAATGGGAAAATTAAAAAACTCGATTTCAAATATTTTTTTTCCAGAAACTGTAAGGGCTAGAGTTACAAGACTTGGAGGGGAGGTTCATAATTTTTTTCGAAATTATCAAAAAAAGAAATACACCAGTCGGCCCCATGGTGGCGCTATAAAAGCCCCCTTTACGTTTTGGCCTATAACTCTTGAACCGTAGGTCGTAAAATAAAATGTTTGTTTTCCCTAGATTCCTTGGGTCATGACGCAACTCCCCATATAGGCCACGCCCATTTGCGCCAGGATAGATTTTCCGCCATTTTGAATTTTCTTCAAAACACACTTTTAGCTCCTCCTCCCACATATTTTGTCCACATTTCACAAAAATCGGTACACATGGACCCATGCGATAAACATCCCCAAACCGAATTTTGATAGTCCATACGGTTCTTCCATAAATGGCTTCCAAAATTTGCGGGAGGGGCCTGTTTTACAAAAAAGCCCAACGTCGCGTCACCAAAAGTTTGCCACGCCCACTTTTTCGATGCTACAGCCCTTGAGGGGTCAGACTGTACATAGAGACACGCTTAAGACTAGAGAGTGACGGTGGTTTGTGTTTGTAAACATTAACTTCTTTGCCGACTACATAGTGATCATTGCACACTGCACATGTGTGGCTGGTCTATGAGAAAGCTGTCGCAGCTCTCCTCTTCAAGATTGAATACAGTTTGAGGCTAACAATGTAGGCTATTCAAGAGACGTAGTATGGCTTGGATCTCAGCTGTCCCACACAAAGATTTAACGTTCAAGAACCTACCCAAATACAGCCGTGTTTGTTCACGTCATTTTCTCAAAGGTACATTTTTACCAAAAACATGAAACTGCTATTTTGTTTCTGCTAACTAAAAGTAACTAGGTAATGCAACTATAGGGTGGTCCAGAGTGTTAAGTGACTTTTTTTCCCCTCTCTAACGATTTGACACGCAGGCTGCTCTGCTCATAGACCGAACATTCCACTACCGTGCGAGGTCTCCAACTTTAATAAAAACTAGACGCGTAGCAATTCTGGGAAATTGCAAAGTGTGGTTGCGCCGACGCCGGTCGCGGGTCTCGGCCGCCTTCGTGATACGTGCTGTTTTGATTTGAAGAAATAGGCCCCTCCCACTAAATAAATAGGCCCCTCCCACAAATGTAACGGGCCAATCATATTGTTACGTCACTCCTGATATCGCTTTTATTACATTTTGAAAAGATTGTTCCCCCCAAAAATCATGTTTTTGCATCAAACAGTTACGTTTTGTGCATTTGTGAGGCCCCCTATGGGTCAAAGTGGAAATGCTTTTGGGTATTCGTTGAGTAAACCACCCTCGACATGTGATTTAAATTTGGGATTGACCGGACGTTTCGTTCGTGATTTCTGGCATTTTTGGTAAAACAGGCCCCTCCCACTAAGTTTGGAAGCCATTTACGGACGAACAGTAAGGATTATCAAAATGCTGTTTGGATATGTTTATCGCATGGGCCCAGAGATCATGTGTACCGATTTTTGTGAAATTTGGACAAAATATGTGGGAGGAGGAGCTAAAAGTGTGTTTTGAAGAAAATTCAAAATGGCGGAAAATTATCCTGACACAAATGGGCGTGGCCTATATGGGGAGTTAGATTTTTATTTTACGACCTACGGTTCAAAAGTTATAGGCCAAAACGTAAAGGGGGCTTTTATAGCGCCACCATGAGGCCGACTGGTGTATTTCTTTTTTTGATAATTTTGGATTAAATTATGAACCTCCCCTCCAAGTCTTGTAACTCTAGCCCTTACAGTTTCTGAAAAAAATACTTGAAATCGAGTTTTTTAATTTTCCCATCAAAGTGGATGGGGAAATTTAATGCACTAATAAATTAATATCAATTAAACTATGTAACCAATCTCTTAGCAAAATACATGCGCACGATTCCCGATGAAGCCACTAATTTTGACATATGGCATGTGGGTCCTAGTCTCACACTCAATCAAACTCTGCAGCCGCACTGAGGCCCCCAGACATGACCTGTTTGCTTTCTAAACTCGATCTAGCCTTTGATTGCCTTTCAATAAAACCATATTTGATAGATATAGGTATCACCTACATGTTACTGATTAAAGGGAATGTTATATTATTGTAATCCATTGTTTATTTCCTGAGCAATGGAATTATGTTGCAGTTAAAACTCTTGGGGTTGCAACATGGCAACCCCGTTTGACATGTTGCCATGGAGACCTATGGAGCTTTATGATTGGGTAGTGGAAAAGGCCTCACGTGATTGGCTCAGACCCGGAAGTGCAGAGTGCCAAAAATAAAGTTTTGCAATCCGTAGAACAGATCTTCGAGCGAGCAAGCTGTTGTTTTTTTCTGGTCACAATGTTCATTGTAAATGTAATTCTACATTTGCAACACACATTTTTATCTTACGAATACAAAACTTTGTTTTACGAAGACAAATATTTTATTTACGAATACAAATATCTTATTTACGAATACAAATATTTTATTTACGAAGACAAATATTTTATTTACAACTACATATTATTTTTACGAGTACAAATATTTTTTTTACAAATGCAAAAAATATTTTTACGAGTACAAATATTTTTTTTACAAATGCAAAATGTGTTTACAAATACAAATTATTTTTACAAGTACAAAATATTATTGGCACTAATTTAAGCCCATATATGTTATTTAATTCTTATTTTTGCCTGATTTTACTGATTATCTTATCAAAAAATTAACTAAATAATGCTGCGCACATATATTATATATCATTTGCACAATTCCCAGAATTTCGCAGCATAGCATTTGGGAAGGCTTAGCCTACCCTAGCCTTCATTACCCGCCGCATATGAACGCACAGCAATCCAAGGCTCAGCTCAGAAATCTTAGATCTTAACCTCGCTGCAGGGCTCCTCTGTGGCTATAGCGCTCTGTTCTGACCTTTCTGGGGGTGGAGGAGTGCCTTCTGGTATATAAGTTATCAAAAGGAAATATGCACTTATGTGCAAATATAGAAATGGGAGAGAGAGAGAGAGAAAAAAAAGGATAGAGAGCAGTGTAAAATGCAAATGTGATTATTACCTGTTAATCCCCGTTTTTACCTGCCATGACTGTCAGTCAAACACAGTAAGGTGGGGGGAGATGGAGCAGGAGAGAGAGAGAGAGAGAGAGAGAGAGAGAGAGAGAGAGAGAGAGAGAGAGAGAGAGAGAGAGAGAGATAGAGAGAGAGAGAGAGAGCGAGAGAGAGCGAGAGAGAGCGAGAGAGAGAGAGAGAGAGAGAGAGCGAGAGAGAGAGCGAGAAAGAGAGATCATTTAGATTCCAAGAAGAAAAAAAAGACAATAGCAAAACAAAAAAACATGTTTTCAGATTTAAGCACAAAGGAGTCCGATCAGAGAGACAAAGTGAGAGAAAAGCAAATATTCAACGGTACATATAAAGAGAGACAAGAGAGAGAGACATGAAGGAAAGTATGAAAGAGAGAGAGAGAGAAAGAGAGAGAACAGGATATAAAGTGTACTGTTTTCAAACTACTGAGAGGTTGTTTGTGACACATCCATCAACTGTCGACTGTGATCGTTAACTTGCCTCTCCCTTTCCCCCCCCCCCTCTCTCTCTCTCTCTCTGAAGTGACAGTCTACGAGCATGGCATGACACCGACACTTTAACTGTGGATAATTATTATTCACTGTTCATCTAATGAAACATTACACGCACACACACACACACACACACAAAACATAAAACATTCAGAGAGAAGATGAGGATGAAGATGAGGAAGTGAGTTCTGTTGTACCGACATCGCTGGAATGAACTTAAACACACATTTGTACAATTGTTCACTGCAGCAGCTTTACTAGAGTTACAGTCCTCCATATGTGGTGGTGAGGATACAAGGGCCAAGGTCAAAATTAATTAACAACACACACACACACACACACACACACACACACACACACACACACACACACACACACACACACACACACACACACACACACACACACACACACACACACACACAGAGTGACATCGTTTCTCAACAAATCGATCAAACCAAATCGTAAAATATCAATGCTATCTGTCTCTAAATATACAGCACACCATTGCAGAATATTTGACCATTGTGACCGATAACAAACCATAACAATGTACAGACTCAGCGAGCACAGCTTGGCCATGGAACAAGGCCAACATAGATTAACCTGGCTGTCCAGAGAGGACAGGCTGTGTTCTCATTGCGAGGAGTGGTAGAGATAGAGCTCCACTTCTTGACAAATATAAAAAGATAAACACGGCTATCTTTTGACCCTGCCCAGGCAATCCTGTTTATTAGGTGAGAGAGCTGAATGGGCAAGGTTGGCAGAAAATGTAGCAGCCTGCCACCACACGAGGGACAAGGGGATGTTATTAACGCTTTGGCAATATAAGAATGCTTTTCGTGCCAATTAAGCAAATTTTAAATTTAATTGAGACACATGAAGAGATGAAGACAAAGAGAGTGAGACAGAGAGAGCAAGAGAGAGGGAGAGCGAGAGATTAAGAGAGATTGTTTCCAGATTGAATGGAGCTCTCTGATTGTTGATCAATGAGTATATCAATGGAAGTAGTGATACCAGGCTCTGTGTGTGTGTGTGTGTGTGTGTGTGTGTGTGTGTGTGTGTGTGTGTGTGTGTGTGTGTGTGTGTGTGTGTGTGTGTGTGTGTGTGTGTGTTTGTGTGTTTCTGGCCTCCTGTTTCCTAATGTTTCCAGCAATACTGAGTTGCCGTCTGTCTGTCCGTGCAGGCGTGTAGGTGTGCCCGTGTGCCCGTGTGTGTGTGTGTGTGTGTGTGTGTGTGTGTGTGTGTGTGTGTGTGTGTGTGTGTGTGTGTGCCCGTGTGTGTGTGTGCCCGTGTGTGTGTGCCCGTGTGTGTGTGTGTGTGTGTGTGTGTGTGTGTGTGTGTGTGTGTGTGTGTGTGTGTGTGTGTGTGTGTGTGTGTGTGTGTGTGTGTGTGTGTGTGTGTGTGTGTGTGCGTGTGTACGTACATGCATAAGTCTGAGTGATATGTCTGTGTGCATCTTTAATCCTGTGTTCAGGCTCTCCTCATAAATCTGCTGAGAACTGCTACCATTAATACTCAAATAAACCCAATGTGTATATGTATATTCATGACCGTAGCCTTGTTTAGCCCCCGCCCCTCCTGTTCCAACCCTATCCTGTCTTCTAGACTCTTCTATCCTCTCTCGTGGGTCATTGAAGGTTACATCGTTCATCTGCCTGGCTGCCTTCACCAAACACACTGTCGATGCTTGACCTTTGCACACACACACACAAACACGCACACGCGCACACACACACACACACACACACACACACACACACACACACACACACACACACACACACACACACACACACACACACACACACACACACACACACACACACACACACACACACACACACACACACACAGATGTACAGGCGTTCAAGCGTGCATGCTCCCTTTCTCTCCAGCATGTGTGCAGGTAAAAGCAGCTGTCAGTCATGTGTGTACAGAAAACCCCAAATGTCATCAGGTTCTGACATTCTCTTTGTTCACCGACTGAACGGAAAAAAAGGTTATCTCTCTCGTCTGTCTTATCTCTCTCCCTCTCCCTCTCTCTCCAGAACTCAAACAGTTGTTCCATCCACTGATCCTTCCCTCATGGAAGCTTCATTTATGGAAGATAATTACACTCCAAATGTGGAACTGATATGAATTTTAGAAAAACAAACACAAACACAAAGGCCTTATTAAATGTTGCCTCATTAAATGTCGCTTTCATCGCCTTAAGAGGGAGAATAAATACATAAAAAACACCAGCAAGGGAAGATGAATCAGAAAGGAAGAGCTGACAATTGAGATCGACAAATGAAAACGGCAGACAGTTGATTTATTAAACTAACACACACACACAAAAAAAAGGGTAGGCAACCAGGCCTGGTGGAGATCTACGCTCAGAGGAGCGCGAGAGAGAGAGAGACTACTGCTATTGGACGGATGGGTAGGCGGGTTCTCTTTGTATATGTGATAGATAGTACATTAGAATGTTTGCATGATTGACTGTACCCGGTATGATAATGCGCAATACAAATGAAATGGTCTTGACTCCAGTAAACGCATGCATTCATTCCACACATGCATGCATGCATACAAAAGTGAAAGAATATCTTCAAGACCAAGAAGATTAGACCATTGTGAGAAAGCTTAGTTTAACAATACTGATGTGTACGGTGTCATTATAGTAATCCATTCATTTGGCACATATACATGTGCTTGGCTGAGGAGCCACTGGACAGATGCTGCCATCATCTGCCTGGCCTGAGACAGAACGTCTCTGTGACAGATTCTCGCCTAGACGGAATGATATGTGGGCAGAGCCACGATCCTTGGCTGGCCTCGCGTAGCCCGCGGGGCGACCGCCCAGGGCGGCGGAGGGCTGTGGCGGCCCCTCTCCAGATGCGCACTTCATGTTTGTGAATCACTTGGTGCCAAATGACTCGTAAACAACCCGATTCTGGTTGGGCTCCGTCTGGATGTTGTTTATTGCATTAGAGCGGCTGCTCTTCTCTCCAAGCTCCACCAACAGAAGAGAATTGGGTTTATTGTATGAAAGCCCAGCAAACACCCGCAAACAGAGAGATGCTGAACCGTGCATCATTATGACTGCATCCAGCTGCACCACAAGAGCCTGGAAAACACACAAATCTACCAGTGCAAAAAAAAACAAAAAAAATAGCCTTCTGGAGATTAGTCAGGCCCCGCCCGGTTGTGATTGGATTTCCCTGCCCCTGAAGTTGTGAGGCACCAATCAGGACCCAGAAAGATGGGGCGGGTTTATCTCCAGAGGCTCAGTGGCGGTGTCTCAGTGGCCGGTAGAGCCGGATGGCAACCGCAAGGTTCCCAGTTCAATCCCGGGCTCCCCCAGAGTTAGTGTCGAAGTGTCCTTGAGCAAGATGCTGAGCAAGGTTGGTGCATTGCATGGTTTCCTCCGCCATCGGTGTATGAATGTGTGTGTGAATGGGTGAATGTAATGCACAATCTATGTAAAGCGCTATATAAATGCACCATTTACTATACAGACATTCCACACTAATATCTACACAGTGATATTATTCTGGCCATGCCAGGCTAGCATCACAGAGCTATGACACCAAACATAAATGCAACTCACAGTGCTAGCCTTCTCACTCTGTGTGTGTGTGTGTGTGTGTGTGTGTGTGTGTGTGTGTGTGTGTGTGTGTGTGTGTGTGTGTGTGTGTGTGTGTGTGTGTGTGTGTGTGTGTGTGTGTGTGTGTGTGTGTGTGTGTGTGCGCACGTGCAACGTTATCACTCATTAGGGCTAGTGCAGTTAGGATCTGTGTCTGATTAATAGCTTAATTGATTAAGTGGCCCGGAGATTGATTGGTCGAGTCTGGCCATAATGGATTCATTAGAAACGGTGATAGATCAATGAGATCTGGCTGCAGCTGTTGGGTCTGGCTCTAGATGGCACCTTCTCGTAAAGGACATCATCTGTCTGTCTGTGGATCATGCACGGACGGACACACACACACACACACACACACACACACACACACACACACACACACACACACACACACACACACACACACACACACACACACACACACACACACACACACACACACACACACACACCCCCCCTACCTTACAAAAAAACACATACTGTACACTAAAAGCCCATATGTGTATTCACACTGTGTGTGTGTGTGTGTGTGTGTGTGTGTGTGTAGGTGTAGGTGTAGGTGTAGGTGTAGGTGTAGGTGTGAGTGTGAGTGTGAGTGTGAGTGTGAGTGTGAGTGTGTGTGTGTGTGTGTGTGTGTGTGGGGCGTTGCTATACTTTACTAAGAGGGCTGGGACTCTTCCCTCTCCTTCAATCATCCCAAACAAGCAGACGGGAGAAGAGGAGGTAAGGATACAGGAGATGAGGAGAGGAGGAAGGTAAGGATACAGGAGATGAGGAGAGTAGAGGAGAGGAGGCAGGAAGACAGGAGAGGAGGTAAGGAGACAGGAGAGGAGGTAAGGAGGGGACTATTTTCACCTGCAAGCAACCCTCTCACTTTCTCAAATAGGTGGGGAGTAGTAGGACAGAGTTGTGGTCTGACCTGCCGAATGGCGGACCGTAGGAGGGCTCTGTAACTCTCCCAAAAAGGCACCCAGTATTGGTCGAGAACCCTCTCCCCCCCCGTGACGTGTTGATAGTATTCTGGGAGGACTTTCTTCAGGTTGGATAAGTTCAAGTCACCCACCAAAAGCCATCAGGATAAGCAGAACTCATTCATTGTCCCATGCAATTCCTTTAGTGCTGCCTCTACTACTGTCAGTATTATTACACTGAATTGTCTAGGCAGACATATTGGTCGTAATAGTAGTGTTAAATACTAAATACTAAATATCAGGAGGGCAATGGGATTTCAGGCTCACTACGCACCCTGCACCATGATTGGCGTATCATTGCGCAGACTCCTCTCCGCCCCCCTCTGTGTTTGTTGCCGGAAAGAGCATAAAAACTGTCCTGGCGATAGACGATGGTACTCTACTACACTGTGTACCTAAATTTGTCTATCAAAAACGAGACTGCAAAACGTTGCGGGAAAGGTAGCGTGGCGGCTGGCCATCCACATGTAGTTCCATGAGAACAAAGGGTAATGCTTTGAAGTGCCATCATTTTTTCCAATAAAACAAAGACAAAACTGAAGTAATTGTTTTTGGACCCAAGGGAAATCAATTGAAAATCAGCGCTCAGCTTCAAGCGGTAAAGTTAAAAAGCACAACCCAAGCCAAACATCTTGGTGTAGTCATGATTTTAACAGCCACACAATTAAAGTCAGCCTATCACCTTAAGAATACATAAAGAATGAAAGGACTTGCATCTCAGAAAGATTTTTTCCTACTAATACCACGAAAGTGGATCATATCACTCCAGTTCTTAGATCTTTACACTGGCTCCCTGTCTGTCAAATAATTCATTTAAAAATACTGCTGTTGGTTTATAAAGCATTGAATGGTTTAGGGCCATAAACACACGCATTACGTTTGAGACCCGCTGCGCTACAAGCCTTAGTTCTTTTGAATCAAAGCTAAATAAAACCTTTGTTTTGCAGCTGCCTATTATTGTTTAGTTTTATCACTCTAGTTGACGACTTTTTTACTTTATTATGCTTCTGTTCTTTTAATACTCAAATGTCCTTTCATAATGTGTTTATTTTGCTGTCTTGATGTCTTAATACTTTTGTTTGTTTTGTGTGAAGCACTTTGAATTGTCCTTGTGTTGAAATGTGCTACAGCTATACAAAAACATTACAAGACAGTTTATCGAGAGGAATTTCACCGCGTGCGTCAGTCCGTGCCTGTTCTGGACAACACAGACTGGAAAGATGCCACAATCATCACAAAGTACAAAAAGAAAGGGGAAAAGACCTCTTGTGACAGCAGCAGAGGTTTTTCACTCCTGTCAGTTGTAGGCAAATGCTATAAAGGGTCACGCTTTCTCGCCTGGCTACACACCAGGGTTTCCGCAAGACATTCTTGCGAATCTCAACACATGCATGGCATAAAAACAGCATGGGCAACCAAACAATTACATGGGACCCAACTAGGCTAGACTAAAGGGTCAACTAGGTAAATAAAACAATGGACCAGGAAAAATTAAGAAACATTTTGTTAAAAAGGTAGGTTTTCTGTCAATTTTTAAAAACATCAGTGGACAGTGGTGATCTGAGGTGGTCGGGGAGGGCGTTCCACAGAGCGGCAGTGGCTCAGGGGTAGAGTGGCCAGTAGAGCGGTCGGATGGAAACTGTGAGGTTTCCAGTTCGATCCCGGGCTCCCCCCCTGAAGAGTTAGCGTCGAAGTGTCCTTGAGCAAGACGCTGAACCCCTAATTGCTCCCGATGAGCAGGTTGGTGCCTTGCATGGTCTGCTCCGCCGTTGGTGTATGAATGTGTGTGTGATTGGGTTTAATGTAATGCTCAATCTATGTAGCGCTTTAGATAAAAGTGCTACAATATAAATGCATCATTTACCATATACAGACATGGGGCTGTATAGCAGAAAGCCTGGTCACCCATGGTGAAGGAGCTTGGTGTTGGGGACAAGGGCCTGGTTGGTGTTGGAAGAGCGTGGGCTTTGAGTGGCGGGTTTTGGGGGCGAGGAGATCTTTGAGGTGCGGGGGGGGGGGGGGGGGGCAATGCCGTGCATCTAGATGCACTGATGCACTGATGTGTGAGCAGGGAAATCTTGTATTCAGTCCTGAAGGAGATGGGGAGCCAGTGAAGTGAACGGAGGAGGATGGGTGTAATATGATCGTATTTTCACATACGTCACATGCATGTTTAGATGCGTCAGTGTTGATTTTGACAGCAAATTTTGATTTTGTTTTAGTCATAGTCTTTTGAATAAAATTCCATTTAGTTTTAGTTATATTTTAGACATCTGAAATGTTCAAGTTTTAGTCTAGTTTTAGTCGACTAAATATCATGAGATTATAGTCGACTAAAACTACAGTTGATTTAGTCGACTAAAACGTATTTTGTCGGTGCCTTGACGGCGTTGCAATGGCTGATTTTACACTTGGTTGCATGCTGAAAATAGCCGATCTACAAGCTCACAACGTGTCGCAGCGCGACACGTTGTGAGCTTGTAGATCGGCTATTTTCAGAACTAGTCTTAGTTCTACTGGATCTCTTCTCCACTAGTCCCTCCCCAACATTTTTGTCTAGTTTTTATTTGTTGACGAAATTGTCAACATATTTAGTCTAGTTTTAGTCATCATAGCTTAGTTTTTATTCAGTTTCAGTGAAAAAAGGTAGTCGACAAACATTTTTTGTCATAAGTTTTAGTCGACGAAATCAACACTGACGAGCATGTGTGTACCACCCAACTGATTGCCACACCCGTGTAGCGTAGTACTTCTATCAACCAACAGAGGCACTGCACTGCTCCTGCGTTAGCCCACATGCCTTTGATCCTTAGCAGTGATCCAGCTGTGTAACATCATGTCAGTAAATTGACGTCGCTTCAAAATGACACTTCACTGAGCGAGGAGGAGCTTTCACTGTTCTCAAGTCGAACCCGATCCAGTGGAGGATGCGGAGGAGGCAAGTTTGAGTATTGGCATTTAGATTCTCTCTCCTTCTCTCTCTTCCTTTGTATCACTCCCTCCATTCTCATACATTTACTCTCCAAGCCCTTGATTAAAGCACTGCCTAAAATAAACTCGGATAACACAGGGGACAGGAGGACGCACACGCACACGCACACGCACACACACACGCCAGCGCGCATGTGTTTGAGAGTGCACGTGAAACGGGGGCGTTTTTTTTGTCCCTTTACAAAGGATAGCTGCGAGCAGAGCGTCAGGCACCCAGCGCTTCTATCCCGATGTGTCAATTCCATAAATAGAAGCTCTAATGAACACAGAGAGAGGGAGCACGCATTATTGCAGGGCATGCACGTGCACAGGCACGCATGTGCGATCCCAGTGACTTTCTCTGTACCACACTTTTATTTACTGACAGCAGATGTTTGAACTGACACACACACACACACACACACACACACACACACACACACACACACACACACACACACACACGCAGGTGAACTAGAGATGGGGGCCACTGTGAAGGTCTCAGCAATCACTGACAGGTTCACCCCTTGTCTCTTTTCCATTTGACGTTCATTAGATCTGCACCTCCTCACCTCGATCTGTTTTATTCCTGGGTCTCTGTGGCCACACACATGTCTAATCATCAACACCTAGCTTTTCACCTTTCTTTCCCTCACATCTCTCTCTCTCTCTCTCTCTCTCTAGGGCCATTAAAAGTTGTATGTTCTCCCAGGAGGAGGAGACACTTGAACATCTATGGTTTAAGGTGCTCAAGGCTTGGTAGTCTGTTTGTGCTGCTACAGGGATGATTTTAATGAAGGACTAAGTGATGAAATGTTTATATTTCGGCCAAAGTACAAAGCATCAGAAAAGAGACGGTTGGGATTGTTTAATGTTTTGGCCGGGCAGGTAAAAATGAGTATCTGGCTCTCAAGAAGGAACAAAATCCAGGGAGCATCGGGGTCTGTTGAAGCTGAACTCATGGCATTGTGAAGCCCTGTGCCTATCGGGACGGAACTCAGACTGCGCTGAGTGAGGACTGCTGAGTCGGGTGAAGCGGACTTCACACGTTCTGCATGGCGTGGCTCTCGTGATTAAATCTACAGACTGTCTACACAGTGTGTGTGAAGATTATCATTAGATGTTCATTCCCTCTTAAACCCCCCTCCTCAAACCTCCCTTCACACCCCCCCTCCTCTCCTATCTTCTCCTCCTCCATTACAGTTACAACAGCATTTAAGAACTGAGTGTTTCAGATGAACAAATATTCAGACGTATGTTATTCAACCATCTGCTGTGTTGTCTTCTGTGTTCTGAAACTCTCTCTCTCTCTCACACACACACACACACACACACACACACACACACACACACACACACACACACACACACACACACACACACACACACACACACACACACACACACACACACACACACACACACACACACACACACACACACACACTCATGCCACAGAGAGAAAGTTTGCATAATTCTGTCTCAGAATAAAACAAGACTTCATGCCTTTTCAACTCTCTCTCTCTTCATTTCTTCTCTCATCCTTCTTCTCTTCCTCATTGTGTTCCCTCCATCCTCTCCGTCCATCCACTCTCTTTTTTTAGCGGTGCCAACCGCTCTACACTTGACTTTGTCCGTATGTCCGTATCAGCACGGCGTATGAGCACGGGATGAGCACGGCAAAGAAGCAACACATACAAACACACGCGCACACACACACACACACACACACACACACACACACAAACTTGCAGATTGCCTATGTCATCTCTCCTCTCATTGGCCACACGTGCCACTGGTTATCAAAGAGGGGTCCAGGGACCCCCAGCGTATGTTATGTCCGTCCGCCCGTTTTTCTCCATCTTATATTGTTCCACAGAAAACTCATTACAGTCAGCTAGCTCTCTCTCTCTCTCTCTCTCTCTCTCTCTCTCTCTCTCTCTCTCTCTCTCTCTCTCTCTCTCTCTCTCTCTCTCTCTCTCTCTCTCTCTCTCTCTCTCTCTCTCTCTCTCTCTCCTCTTTAAGGAAGGGAGAACGAAAAGAAAAAGTAAATTACATGAATGTGTTTTAAATGAAATGGAGGGTGTCAAAATAATGTATTTTTTAGAGTGTCCTCTCTTGAAGGAGTAGGCCTGTTTTGATGTCTGTTTGAGTTTAAAGGAAGGTTAATAAAGGCTTCGTTAAAGGTCTCTCTCTCTCTCTCTCTCTCTCTCCCTCTCTCTCTCTCTCCCTCTCGGTCTTATTGCCTTAATTCTTTCCTCTTCCTTCTTTTCATTTGCTCTCATCTATCAGGGGATTGGGTGGATCTCTGGGAGCGTGTCAGTCACAATCCATCCATCTTAACCCATCTCAGCCCATGTGAACCTTCTGCCAATTAGATCCATAAGTACAACATGCACGCACGCAAGCAAGCAAGCGCAGACACGCACGCACGCACGCACGCACGCACACACACACACACACACACACACACACACACACACACACACACACACACACACACACACACACACACACACACACACACACACACACACACACACAGGCAAAACCATATGTGTGCACGCATACACAACACACACACCTAGACAGACAGACAGACAGACAGACAGACAGTTTGTCAGTCACACCGGCACACAGTGGCGTGCACAGACATTTTTAGGGGCAGGTGCTCAAGTAAATTATACTTTTTTTTGTTGACTTGGTCTGCTCTTTTTTCCCTCTACACCTATACCTCTTTGCCAAAAATAGCCGATCTACAAGTCCACAACGCCTCGCAGCGCGAGGCGTTGTGGGCTTGTAGATCTGCTATGTTTGGCTAAAGTTCTCCTCAGAAAAGGGCTAGGTTTCGAGTGGCTATGGTAAAAACACATAAAGATTTGGCGGACCCCCTGTAGTAACTCTGAGGACCCCCTAGGGGTCCCGGACCCCCTGTTGAAGACCCCTGCTGTAAACTGAAAAAAAAAAAAACTTTTTTTTTTCTTTTTTTCAAAAGGGCACTTCTGGTCAAGAGGGCAAAGGGCAGGTGCTCTAGCACCACCTAGAGTCTATCTGTGCACGTCCCTGCCGGCAGACAGTCTGTGCAGCCATCAGCTTCCTGTCCGATCGCCGTATCGCTCCATCTCTCTGTGTCCGTACACCGAGGTTTTAATCATAGAAGCCTCAATACAGACACACAGAGAGGCAGCGTAGAGACACAGAGGCAGCACAGAGACACAAGACACACCAGGGGATAAAAAGATACACTCCTCTTTTCAGCCTGATGTAACAACTCCCAACATGGTAGCTGCTTGTAGCCACAAACCAATCAAAACTTCTCTCATCAAATCCACTCTGAATAACTGTCGACTGAGGGGGGGAAAAAAGAAGAAAAACCCGCAAATAAGTGTCCTTATGAGCGAGGTCATGTCCTGGCTTACAGAGAGTCTGCGGTTCAAATCCACCAGTAGTGGAAAGTAACCAAGTACATTTACTTAAGTGCTGTATACTTAAGTACAATTCTGAGGTATTTGCACTTTACTGGAGTACTTCCAATTTTCAATACTTTTACTTCTACTCCATTACATCTCAGAGGCAAATATTGTACTTCTACTCCACTACAATTATTTGAAAACTTTAGTTACTAGTTACTTTTTTTGTTTTTGATTATTATTACTAAACATACATTAACCACTTCAGCCCTGTATACATTTCGGCCGTTTGAAAACAGCCGATCTACAAGCTCGCAATGTGGACCGTACTGTGGAAGTTGATGAAAGAGAAGACGAACAGACAGAGAATGGAGTCTCTTCAAAGCAAACGTACTAAATCACACAGGTGCCGTCATTCATTAGATCCCATCAGGAAATCGGGAAGATCGTGTCACATAAGAACTGTGTTCCAAAAATGAACAAATCAGCCAGGCGATATTACTCATATGTAGGCCTATATGAAGCATCAACAAGTACTAATAGGCTCTATGCACAGCAGCCATATTGGAATGAAATTGGGCCTCTTCTTACTTCCTTCACAGGTGTTACCAATGATACTAATGAAGGCTCCGTTCTGGTCACTAGAAACACTCCATTTTGCTTCCCAAATGGCCCCCTTATGGTGGGTGTGTAACTCTGAGAGTGTACAAATGGAACCAAATGGACCCGTAAGGGTCCATTTGGTTCCATTTGTACACTCTCAGAGTTATGGGGGTCCTTGAAGATAAGACAACCACTGTGCCACACTAAATGGAACAGAGCCTTAATTAGTATCATTGGTAACACCTGTGAAGGAAGTAAGGAAGGGGAAAAATTCATTCCCAATATGGCTGCTGTGCATTTACCCAAAAAGGAGTCACATACTTACTTTTTTAGAAAATTCCACAAGAGGGCGCTCTAACACAACTTAGGAATGATCCCTAGACTCTGAGAGAAGGAATGGACGGATGTGACGTCATCCCAAAAAATGTCATTTCCGTCCACTCCTATGTTATGAGTTGTAGAAAAAACACATCTAGCTTTTTTGTGAAAACGAGCCTTATTCAACGGCCGATAGCAACAAAATGGCTGATCGTGGTTACAAAATGTTTGTTCTATAGACGAGACCCTCCCCCTCCCCCCCAGACAGCCTTTGTTTACATCCGCGTCCACATCGTGGCTTCCGCGGCTCACATAAGATCGTCAATATAAGGAAAAAAACGCTGGCAGCAGCGGATGAATTAATTGATTAATACCTGGCGGAGAATGCGTTAACATAATCTACCATACCGATTGGTCAAAATAACATTTAACCTTAACACTATAGGTAACGTTAGCCGCTATTACAGCAGAAACAAAGCCCATGGTTTCAGTTGGAGTGATTAAACTCTTGGCTGTCTGTCTCGACTTCAGACAAAGCTTATCAATCTTCCACGCCGGCGCTTCTGAACTCAGGAGTCACGACCCCAAAAGAGTCATGAGATTAAGTGAGGTAAGAAAAAGAAAGAAAATCAATGCCGGAGCTGCAATTATCTTAGCATGTGTAGCGGACATGGCGTAATAACTATGGGAAATATTAACGATAATTATGAAAATATTAAAAATATTTTCTGAAAAATCAAAATATTGATTTTCACCAAAAATTAAGGAATTGCGCAAATTAAGGGATTAATTCGCACCTCAACACAACCATGAAAAGGGCTACGCAAGAATCTTGGACACAGTAATGATGCATGGGTTCTGGTTAGAAAATGATTGGAAATATACTGCGTTGAAATCAATTGGAAAGGACTTCCGTTTATACCAAAATAAAGTGTTTATTAAGATAAATCCTACGTAGATATTAAAACAACCAATGAAATGGGGAAAAGAACAATAGATCAATAACTCAAAAGATGATGAAACTGGTTAAAATCTCAACAAAATACAAAATCACAGATCTACAGTTCAATCAGGTCAAATCAGGAAATGGCCACATTTTGATCTACTAAAGGAGAAAGAGGGATTAAAGTCATAAAAGAAAAGAGAAAGATCAATGACTAAAAATAGCTAATCTACCCTTACACTACACTCAGGTTGCCACACCACATGTGAATGCATTATGCTCGCCTGGTCCATTGGGATAGGAGAGGAGATGATTCCATTGTCTCTGGGGGAGAGACCATGAGGCGTTGGCTAGCAGGTTTGGCTAGCATCCGGCTACCTCACTGCGTCACGCAGTTCTTCTCAGTCTCCACTCAACTTGGATTGAGGAGACAGTATGTGTGGCTTTTGGCCCACGTGTAGAGAGGGAACAGTTGGTCGTGGGCATCTGGTAGCGGTTCAGCAGTCCTCAGTCTCCATTCAAACTCGGATTTGAAGAGACAGGATGTGTGGCCGAGGGCCCACGTGTAGAGTAGAGGGAGCAGGGCGGTTGTTCCGGGTCAGCAGGGCATCTGGCTTTTGCTGGCTGGAGAGCTGGACGTAGGCTGTTGGCTCTTCTCGTTGGGGGGAAGGAGGACTCCGATCCACCCTTGTAGGAGAGAGAGAGGCACGGGGGAATGTTCACCCCGGAGAGATCGTCGTGGGGGGGGACGTGGCTATCGTCTGCCCCTGGGTCCTTTGAGAGCGTTGAACTGGGAGCCACCCAGCATGTAGAGCAGGAAGAGGGGACTTGGTCAACCCTTGGATCGTCGAGAAGCGGTGGAAGAGAGAGGGAGAGGGGACTCCGTCGACCCTCAGGACATCAAGAGTGCCGTGGAAGAGAGAGAGAGAACTGGCTGAGCAGTTCTTCTTATAGGCAAAAGGAGGGGTCTCCTTCTTGGCCCATTGGGGGGTGTGTTGGAGGCAGCTGGGGTGGCAACCTCCTACCTTACAATATGAAAAACTAAAACTTCTCTGCTAACTATCTTAGGGACTTCCTATTAACACATTTGACTGGATATTGGGAATCACAATGAAATTAGAATTCTCTAGATATTAAACATGACGGCATTATGTCAAATAGAAAGCAGGTAAGCATCAAAGTGTAATTAGCATGGAAGCATTTACATTTTACATCACCAAAGTTCATATTAGTGTTGTGGTCATAATGCAGGACAATAAATATATATTTTGAAGTCACAGAACATAATACATAAGCCAATTTATTCAAAGTTCTTGTTGCTCATTGTCTTGTTCAGTTAGTCTGTGTGTGTGACACAGTGTGCGCTTGGCAAGACATTCTTGCATGTCGTAAAAGTCGCTGGTTCCATCCTTATCTCTTAAAGGATGCCGGACATGGAGTGAGGGAGAGAGAGAGAGAGAAAACCAAATAGTATCTGTGTGTCTTCTGGCAAAGACATTCCATGGGGCAATAAATGTTTGTCCTTATCTCAAAGCATGCAGTCTCTATTAGTGGGCTTGTTGGAGTTTGTGTTTCCTCTGAAAGGAGGGGGGGGGTCTTTTATGATGAACCCCCGGGTCCCTTTGGTTATGAACTAAAAACAATATTAATTTGCTTTCTATGTTCACACCTGGCGGCCTCGGCATTATCATTACAGACCTCCCCTTGTTATCAATATCAGACGAAACGAAACGTTGACGTCACGACCTTTGATAACACAAAAGAAAATGTGAGAGGACAACAGGAGCAGAACGTATAGCATATGCATTCACATGTCAATGGCAACTCTTTCATTAAACTGATCTAGTGACACTGGATCTGATTGCTTGAAAGAAATTTACCTTTTAGGCATTGGCCGTCACTACTGTCTGTTTCCTATTTTCTGAGAGGGCTTTCGGATAATCACAAACACACCTAAGAAAACATTATAAATCAGAGAACAAAAAGAAAAGAAAACTCCTAATACGTATATATTGGGGTATAATTTTGAGGAGTAATGTGGTAGCACTTTTTGTGACTTTTAGATGTGAGAGCTCGTAGTTGCATGAGCACTCTTACTAATCTCTGCTTTTGTGTACCAGAATTCAATTTGAGCAGTGAGCTCAATTTGCTGACATGAAAGGTGTCGCTTCATAATACAAAATATTCCATCCGTTTTTCTTTTCTACCACGGCTTGCTGGAATATATATATATACACGGGGTGACCTTTTTGGCTTGGTTACACAAGAGCAGATCGGAAGTCCAACATGAGTGCTAATTCTCTGAAAGAGTTTGGTTGGTTGTCCACTAGGGTAAATCCTGATTTACTTGGATGATAAGGAAATGGATTAGTCCTAGCCTGGATAATAAGTACTTACTTCCTGTTTAAGACAACCAATTCTTTGTAAGAGGTACAGGTTAAAGTTTGTATGGTTTTTAACTAAGGTTAAGAAGTTGCTGTAGATTTGAGAACCTATGTAACAAGGGTCTTGCTCCTCCCCTTAGTCATATCCTGTGTGCAGAGACAACAATTTCTATATAGCTGAATTGACTGAACAACACTACAAGTCTTAGTTAGTCCAGTTCCTGTTAACTGGGTTCTTGTAGCAACCATCATACATCACTATCAGTGTAATACACTTTTGGTAGGGCAAAGAGAGGAAATCTCACTAAACGTGGGTGGAGTTACAGTGTACCTTGTTAATAGCATGCTTTTAATCCACCTAGGGTTAGTAAACTATTCAAGCACACAAACCAGACAGTGTTCCTTATCATAGAATGACTGAGGAGGTTAGTTAGGTGAGACACAAAATGAACTTGTTAAGCGCCTTGGATAGAGGCCCATGTTATTTTGAGTAACCTGATCTACCCTTTATGAACACATTTGACTGTTGACTCTTTACTATTTTACTAGTTTGATGGGGTGCATTATACATTAGTTTGTACGCCAATGCAGTTTTGCTGCATGTCTATAAACATTGCAACCTGTTAACGCAAATGTTTCCTTTTAAACAAAGGGCAGGTCACCTTTGGGTTTGCACAAGGAGACACAAATGCACAAAAAGTTTAAAATTTGACAAAAAGTTTGAGACACCTCTGCGCAAAAAGTAAAAATTTTGACAAAAAGTTTTAAATTTTGAAAACAACAGATATATATAATCAACACATGCCTTCAGCTATTTCTGCCGGAGTAGCACTAATAGTGATGTGGCGATGGTTTAATTTAGACACTGGTGTCTCAAGTTATGGTTTCAGCAACCTTTGTCAGGTTTGTCTTAACCAATGGCCTAGCTGGGCACGGGCACTAAGTAGCTGTGACTTATATAGCACATTGTCACTTGTTTAGGGAGAGATCAGAGTTTTTGTTTCAGTGTGTTAACTGCAACCATACTACAGTAAAGAACTACAAACATGGCGACCTCTAATTAGTTACCTAAAGTCAATATGTCTATTTGGGCCCCATGCTGTCATGGCTGTTGAGCCTTGATCCATTGTCAAATAGGTTTAGTTAGAAAAGAATTTACACATGGTCTTGGGGTCACCCTGGGGGTCTCTCAAGATATCATTAGATAGGCAGAAATGATCACCTTGTGACAGCATTCAGCACTGCTGTCCCTGAATTGTGTCTAACAGACTTGATCAACAGTTGGCAATCTTAGGGTGATATCATTGTTTATGACTGACCCCCTTGATGAGGAGTTGATGAGTCACGGAGGCCTGACGTAGTGATTGATCAGCGCCGCATTATAATGTCACACCTGAAATTGCCAAGTTTTGTACCACCTAAGGGTTGGGGTCTGTGCAGTGGCTTAGCATAGCGAGCCACTAGGTAGACATGGGCGGGAAACAGAGTATCAGTGGTCAGGGTGTCTGCGTAGACGTGGTGGGTCCCCTGAGGGCCCACATTGTAAGTTACGAATAGCAAATGGCACGGGATTAAGACGCCACGTGCAAAATGTCAAATGTGCTTAATCTATTCTGAGCTTCAACCATTCATTAAGCTTTTGACCCATAAGGAGAAGAGCTTTATTGACAGGAGCTACAAAGTGGGAGACAAAAAAAATAAAAATAATAATAATAATAATAATAAAAATAGCACTAATGCGTGGGTTCAATCTTAATTGGACATAGTAACGCTTTGATTAAACCTGTTAGCCTTAGCATAGGTCGTCAGTATCATCGTACAGCGCCTAATCTGAATAATATTGATACTGAACAGTTGCATTAACAGATGCATATGGGAAGGTATGAATTGGATTCCATAAATTGTTCAACTTGACTAACAATAGAGGATTCATTCTGGCTCAAGCCAAGATACCATAGTTGACTATAATGTTGTAATCACATTATGTAAAGTCTAACAAATCGAATGCAAGTATATTAATCCTGGACGGATCATTCTTTGACAATTTGTTTAGGACTGACATAATTGTATTCTCAAATTGGAAGCCCAACCATAAATATTTGGTAAAGTATAATATGTAGTATATAATAAGGATGTTGTTTATTTAGGGTTACAACAAATAAACAGGAGGATATACTTCCATCCTGCTTAAAATTGATTTTTGTACACATAAATTTGTATTAACTTTGGTCAATGATAAATTTGGTTGGATTATACAACATGCGGAAAGTCCATGGCATTACCTGATTGAATGTTTTCATTCAATGGATTATAATAATAATGATAGGTAATGTTCAAAACTGTTCCCACTTCATCACAGTCCAGTATCAAAATTATAGTAGCAGCAGAGGTACCATTTAAAACTAGATTGTCTGTTAGATTCGGTTTCAATCCCTCCGTTCGGGAGACACTCAGATTAAACACACTGTGGCCTTCGCCCTGTCAGTCAGGAACAGGTAGAAGCATGTGTTTTAACTAACACCCTGGTCAGCTTAGCAGCATTGACAAAGCACTGCAGCCAGGGGCAAACAATATAGACAAAATGTACATCTTACAGCTGCGTTTTGGGACAGATAGCCAGAAAGTGGCTGGAAAAGCAATGCCACCTTCACGCTGTGAGGGAAGGTGGGGAACACTGTTTTGGCGTCAATGGTGCGTGTTACGACCTTGGGTGTATAGGGATTACAACTAATTTCAATCAATTATGAAACCACAGAATAAGCGTGTATCAGTCTGCAAAATTTTCTTGGAGAGCAGGCAATTAAAAACAAAAACCCTTCCATTAGCCGAGAGCCTTTTACAACAGTCCAAACTTATTGTGTCGTTCTAAAAAGGTTTTACATTTTGAAAACAACAGTTTGTGAAGTGGCGTCATTTGAAACATACATTGGAAGTAGTCACAGTGTTTTGTTTTCATCAAGGTGAGCTAAACACGATTAGGCCTCCTCCAATTGTCACGGACTCGGCTTGAATTTTGTGTGGCCGCGTGTTCGCGTGCCTTTCTTTGCCGTCGTGATTCTTTGGGGATCTCAGCGGGGAGCTGTTTCACACACTCAGGGTTCTCATGTTTTGTGCCAGAGTTATCCCGTGAGGGAGGGCGACCGCGGTCGTTTGAGGAGGACCGAGCACATCTCCAGGAGGGAGTTTGGTGGTCGTCCCCCCTGTATAGACCGTAGTCGTCCTGTCTCCTGGGCTGCCATCGATCGATTTGGGTGTCAACAATTTTACAAGATGCACTGTGAGGTTCATTGTATTCTCTATCAAAAGCTTCCCGTGCTAGTTTGCGTAACTCAGCGGCAGGCTTTTTAGAATTGGTTCCAATAGGGATGTGCTTTTTAATGGAAGGGTGTAAATTATTCAAGAACAAATTCTTGAAATGTTCATCTTCCTCCATATTCGGAACATTTTTGTTACCAAAAAATGCAATCCTCAGACGGTTATAAAATCGATTAACTGCTTCACCTTCGTGTTGACAGACGGACACGGCGGACAACAAACCTCCTAAGGCTCGGTGATCAGCAAATTCATCAATTATAGCTTGACACAGAACGGACCAATTTGCTCGGACCTCGTCTGTCTGTCGCCTGATAAAACCAGTTACCTCGCGGTTTGCGGTTCGATAAATCAATTTAACCTTAGTATCTGTGTCTCTTACACCACATTCTGTTAAGTGATATTCTATCTCCTCCAAGTAAATGTGGGTGTCTATAGATTCACCAGGCTTTGGGTCGAAAGGTCGGATGAATTTCGCAACTTTGGCTAAGTCGATATTACTCAGCGGATGCGCCGGCTGGCACCCCCCCGTGGTTTGAGGTAGGGGTACTGGTGCATTCAATGCGGCATAACCCCAGGCATGTGGCTCGAGGGCAGGTTGCCCGGCCGCCGGAGGTATGTTCTGAACAGATTGAAAAGACGGTAACATGGCGGGCAAGCCAACTGAGGCATGTCCTTGGACATAGTGTTCAGCTTGAGTGGGTGGTCTATCTACCAGAGGTTGCTGCTGTGTGACAGGGTAACGATCATGGTGAGGCTGACCAGAGAGTGCCTGTGATTGGCCTTGGAGGTCATGGAACCTTTTAACAAAGTCATTCTCACTGATCCAGTTACCTTTCTCTAGGAGTTCAGTTCTATCCCGCAATTGAGTGACACTGTCTTGTGCTATTTGTAACTTGACACTGTTTTGCGTGAAGTTTTCTGCAATGAGCAATTTTAGTTGAATGACAGTGTCTTGCAGTTGACCAATTTGCTGCTTGGCTAAGGTTATCTCACCATTTTGTTGCGTTTTCGCTTGCTCCAGTCCTATGTTAAGGTTCTGTAGCATGGTGATGTGACCTGTTGCCGCATTCAGTATAGCTGTCTGCTGTTGAGAGGCCTTTACGGCTGCATCTAACATGGCAGATTGCTGTTTTATTTGGTGTTGTGCCACTTCTAACTGAGTATTTTGCTGGCCTAAATCGACTCTCAGCGTTTTGTAAGTTGGTAGAGCACACCCAGTCTGTTCTATGTTGGTTTGACCTTTAGCTGTTTTAAAAGGTGCAACCAGGTGACATGCTACAGTTTGACTCATATCTCTATCAAAGTCAAATTGAACAGTGTCTTGCAGTTTAGGGTCAAAGCTGTCTGTTAAAAACTCCATGGCGTGTTTTATTGTGTATACAACTGAGTGTAACACGTGACGGAGCCCTTTTAAAGGATCTACGTATATTAAAACTAACCCCAATATCACTGTTAACAATGTTATTAACTGACCGACTATATCGGAGTAGCTGAGGGGAGTGGAGGGCTCAGACATCTTGTTGCGTTACTCGCTCTTTCTATGACTAAATCAGTTAGACTCGACAGGGAAGTCTCACTTATGGGAAGTAAAAGACAAGGATAGGATCACTCATGCTGTTACAACATATACTGCAGGTTAGTCTTAGAATAGAGTTAGAACGAGGAACTATACCCAAACTCAAAGTGTATTAATCTTTAAATAACCTCGGCCATTTACTATAAAAGTGTTTACACTGCTAAAGTAATGGACTATTAGTTACTACAAGACCGTCACTAGAATGAACAAAACCCAAGTGGCTCACTGGCCTGTTGTCTCTGCCTGTGGTTTTATGACATGCAGGACAAGGACCAGGCTTCCTCGCCCCCCCTCCCTCTGTGCCCGTTTAAGGGGTGTTCAAAAGGGTGGGTGCGAGGTATGTGTGTGTGTGTGTGTGTGTGTGTGTGTGTGTGTGCGTGTGTGTTGGAGGCTAGAGACAAATGGAGGCCATTTATGGCACTAAAAATGTCTTCTTCTAGTTGTCCCACACACACCACAGCACTTTCTCTACACCCTAGGTGGAGAGGTGCTTTAAACTATTAATTTAGTTTAGCTTACTGCTATGTGTCACTAAATTACAACTGGAGCACAAGTCTGCTTGTATCCGGTTACAAAAATAAATGTGTCACAGTTTCACTTTTACCTACCAACTTGTTGCAGTTTAATTATTGGTAGTTATTGGTTACACTAAGGATTAGTGATGACCTTATTTTTTTGTTTTTACTCTACAGGAAGTGAAGAATGCTGTATTTCAAACTTCCTCGACATGGAGAGGGTCATCCAGTAATTACAATATCAAACTAAATTCAATGCAGATATATTAATCAATGTATCAAATGTAGGATATTTTACTATTACTATTCTAGTAACGGATTTGTTCACGCCACTAGTGTATACACACGGAGGGAGACTCCATGGACTTAAATTTAGCACTTTGTCAGATCGCTATTCCAACAGGCTTGATGACTCAGCGTAGCTAGAGTCAAAAATATAGTATTACACTATATGATATGACAATACATTATATTATCATGAAGTGAGGTGTCACACTGTTGCTAACACTAGGCTCTCATCACTAGCGGCAAAAAAATGGGTAAAACTTTGACAACGAACCCTAACTCACAAGCTTTGTGTATTCTACGAGTTGGCCACCAGATGACGCCAGCATGCGTTCTCTAAATATCTGTGGGGGTTGGAGAGAAGGGGCACGGTTAAAGTGCCTTTGTTCTCTTACCACCACAGGGAATTAGATGTTTGGGAGGGAGACCTATTTTACAAAAGATTTTCTCTGGCAATTTTTCCAAGATTTCCAATATTTCCAATTATGATCTAACCAGACATCAGGGACTGGGCCTCACTCGGGGCACCACTTTATGTAGCGGACATGGCGTAATAACTATGGGAAATATTAACGATAATTATGAAAATATTAAAAATATTTTCTGAAAAATCAAAATATTGATTTTCACCAAAAATTAAGGAATTGCGCAAATTAAGGGATTAATTCGCACCTCAACACAACCATGAAAAGGGCTACGCAAGAATCTTGGACACAGTAATGATGCATGGGTTCTGGTTAGAAAATGATTGGAAATATACTGCGTTGAAATCAATTGGAAAGGACTTCCGTTTATACCAAAATAAAGTGTTTATTAAGATAAATCCTACGTAGATATTAAAACAACCAATGAAATGGGGAAAAGAACAATAGATCAATAACTCAAAAGATGATGAAACTGGTTAAAATCTCAACAAAATACAAAATCACAGATCTACAGTTCAATCAGGTCAAATCAGGAAATGGCCACATTTTGATCTACTAAAGGAGAAAGAGGGATTAAAGTCATAAAAGAAAAGAGAAAGATCAATGACTAAAAATAGCTAATCTACCCTTACACTACACTCAGGTTGCCACACCACATGTGAATGCATTATGCTCGCCTGGTCCATTGGGATAGGAGAGGAGATGATTCCATTGTCTCTGGGGGAGAGACCATGAGGCGTTGGCTAGCAGGTTTGGCTAGCATCCGGCTACCTCACTGCGTCACGCAGTTCTTCTCAGTCTCCACTCAACTTGGATTGAGGAGACAGTATGTGTGGCTTTTGGCCCACGTGTAGAGAGGGAACAGTTGGTCGTGGGCATCTGGTAGCGGTTCAGCAGTCCTCAGTCTCCATTCAAACTCGGATTTGAAGAGACAGGATGTGTGGCCGAGGGCCCACGTGTAGAGTAGAGGGAGCAGGGCGGTTGTTCCGGGTCAGCAGGGCATCTGGCTTTTGCTGGCTGGAGAGCTGGACGTAGGCTGTTGGCTCTTCTCGTTGGGGGGAAGGAGGACTCCGATCCACCCTTGTAGGAGAGAGAGAGGCACGGGGGAATGTTCACCCCGGAGAGATCGTCGTGGGGGGGGACGTGGCTATCGTCTGCCCCTGGGTCCTTTGAGAGCGTTGAACTGGGAGCCACCCAGCATGTAGAGCAGGAAGAGGGGACTTGGTCAACCCTTGGATCGTCGAGAAGCGGTGGAAGAGAGAGGGAGAGGGGACTCCGTCGACCCTCAGGACATCAAGAGTGCCGTGGAAGAGAGAGAGAGAACTGGCTGAGCAGTTCTTCTTATAGGCAAAAGGAGGGGTCTCCTTCTTGGCCCATTGGGGGGTGTGTTGGAGGCAGCTGGGGTGGCAACCTCCTACCTTACAATATGAAAAACTAAAACTTCTCTGCTAACTATCTTAGGGACTTCCTATTAACACATTTGACTGGATATTGGGAATCACAATGAAATTAGAATTCTCTAGATATTAAACATGACGGCATTATGTCAAATAGAAAGCAGGTAAGCATCAAAGTGTAATTAGCATGGAAGCATTTACATTTTACATCACCAAAGTTCATATTAGTGTTGTGGTCATAATGCAGGACAATAAATATATATTTTGAAGTCACAGAACATAATACATAAGCCAATTTATTCAAAGTTCTTGTTGCTCATTGTCTTGTTCAGTTAGTCTGTGTGTGTGACACAGTGTGCGCTTGGCAAGACATTCTTGCATGTCGTAAAAGTCGCTGGTTCCATCCTTATCTCTTAAAGGATGCCGGACATGGAGTGAGGGAGAGAGAGAGAGAGAAAACCAAATAGTATCTGTGTGTCTTCTGGCAAAGACATTCCATGGGGCAATAAATGTTTGTCCTTATCTCAAAGCATGCAGTCTCTATTAGTGGGCTTGTTGGAGTTTGTGTTTCCTCTGAAAGGAGGGGGGGGGTCTTTTATGATGAACCCCCGGGTCCCTTTGGTTATGAACTAAAAACAATATTAATTTGCTTTCTATGTTCACACCTGGCGGCCTCGGCATTATCATTACACATGTCTCTGCAATTTGTGTGCTTTTTATCTTGGGAAATGATGAATATTTTTTGCTGGTCCTCCCTCGACTCCCACCAGCAATTAATGAAATGAAAAAGGCTAAGAGAAAGGGGGCGGGGAGAGAGAGAGAGAGAGAGGGGGGGAGCGAGAGAGAGAGAGAGAGAGAGAGAGAGAGAGAGAGAGAGAGAGAGAGAGAGAGAGAGAGAGAGAAATAATAATAAAATAAGTCAGAGATCTTAACCCATTCAATCCGGGAACGCATTTCTGTCATTTTCGACAGAAGTGGCGCGCTATGAGCTCGTCGATCTGCTATTTTGGGAAAATCATGAAAATGTTTGCAAATCTTTCGATATATATTTTTTAAAGCGAACATTTGTAAAATATTTTGTTCCAGGGAACCCTAGAAGCAAAGAGTGGGTTACAATAATATTTATTCAAAGATTTGCAATTTTTTTCACAAATTAGTTTTTTCCACACTATTAGCGTTTATATTTGCTATTTTTGAATAACCAAAGAAATCTAAAGTGACACAGATGGCGTTCCAGGATTGAATGGGTTAAAATAACCATTCCAAATTGTAATGCTGCTGCACCAGATGGTTGCCAGGACGTGTTGGCTCATTTGTGCGAGACGGTACCCTTATTTATACTCAATGGACAGTACAGACACCAACTAACTAACACCAGTGTGTGTCAACGTTAACAGTTTCTTCAATATTTAGCACATTTTGCCAAACTAAAACTATGTCACTCGCCTTCTGTCTGATAGAAGAATATGTGGAATGAGTTGTGTTTAATGATAGGCCAAAACATATTGAACATTCACCGACTTCATTGATTTAAGTTCAGAAATCAAAAAGCAATACAGTTCTGTTATGGATTTATTGTCGTCTCGTCTTTCCACCAAATAATAGAAAAGTATCACTAGCGGTATCGATATATAAAGGACCTGGATGGATAAGCAGTATCGATATTAATATATGTAGGTATTTGTAAATCCGCCCAGATACAGTAGTGTACACAATTGAACATGATGCTGCAACAGGGGGTTAAACAAGTGTGCTGTTCCTTGAAGCTCAGCGAGTCATGATGCAGCAATATGCTAAACACCTCCAGCAAATTAAACAGTCCAGCACTACAGCGCTGTAGCAGTCCACATACTGTGGATTGTGTGATCCTGAGATGGATCATGCAAATAAGGACACACGCACACACACGCGCACACACACACACGCACACACACGCACACACACACACACACACACGCACACGCAATATACTACTGTAAGCAGACGTACTCTGTAAGCAGGCAGACAGGCAAGGGAGAATGGAGGAACCCCCACACACATACTGTACACCTTTACAAAAACACAATCACTGTCTCCAGGGAAGCTAAAATACCTCCAATTAGACGCACCACAAAGCAACTGCATGGAATGGGACGTGTAGGAAACACGCACGCACGCACGCACGCACGCACGCACGCACGCACGCACGCTCACAGTCTCTCTCTCTCTCTCTCAAAGACATGGGACACTCTCATTTAAGAGTCAGTGATGTGGAAAGGAAACATCTGGTGGGGAGAGCAGAGGATTAAAGACAGAAAAAAAACACACGCACATGCACATATATGCACTATATGCTTTAAACCCAGCAGCCCTGGCTCTATTCTGTGCCGAGTTGTGCACCTTTGCCAATTTTATCTGGTTGCAAGGAGTCGTTTCTCCTCTGTCCAATCACAGTGGAGACAAACACAACAAAAGACCAAAATTGTTAACAATCAGTCGATCAATCAATCAATCAATCAATCAATCAATCAAGCTTCCCCAAAAGCCTAATTCCCTTCATCCAGAGCAATGGCCAGAGCAAGTACTACTTCTGCTATTAGTCTGGTTTGCCTGGCACCCATACTGTATGTGTTTCAGATGAAACATCACCGTGCCTCCAAAGAGCCGTCCAACGCTCCTAGTAGAAGCGATTTAGAAGAGTGCCTTGAAAAAAAAAAAAAACACACACAAAGAAACGCAATGTTTTTTTATGTGTAACATTTTATCCCAGAGTTTAAAGACAAACAGGGAGGCCCTGCACGCTGATTTAAAGGGGAATGCATTAATCATTACATTACATTACAGTCATTTAGCAGACGCTTTTATCCAAAGCGACTTACAATAAGTGTATTCAACATACAGTAGGTAGGGAACAAAAACTACTAATCACCAGAAGTCTTAAGTGCATTTTCTGCAAAAACAAGCAACCAAGAGTATACCTAGCGCTAAGGTAAAAGTGCAATATATCAGCTACCTATTTCCCTAAACAGATGAGACAAAATAGCAAAATCAAATGAGCATGAGCTAAAACAAATAAGTGTATCGACTAAACAAGATCCAATAAACAATACAACAATAGAAAACAAGCGTTCGTACAACTAGTTAAGAACAAGTAGGCCAGGCAGAGAGTTCGCATTCGATGTATTTTCTGTAAGAAAGTTCTTGGTAGTTTTATTTTTTAAGCTTGTTATATTGGGTAAATAGGTCCAGCATTTTGCCTTCTGCAGTCAGACGAGCGTCATGTGACCCATGGCTACGCAACAGATGTAAGTCGATACGTTTCTAAATACTGATATTCTTGCATGATTTGTGGAACTGTCTGTCTATTTTTATTTTAAATTTAATGTAAATCACCCTATGACTTTACTGTGTAATTTCGATGCCTGTATCTAAGTTGTTCTGATGTGTGGACGCCAAGATGTGGACCCCAAGTTGCTTATATTTATTGAACATAACCCATATATGAAGATGTATTTACCCAGTCTAGCTGTTGCCATCTTTGAGTTAAGGGAAATCTTACTGTCTACACATGCTCCACTGTGAAGAGAAGTGTCTGCATAGCTGTGAAGTGTGATTTACATCTCCTTTGTTAACCTGAGAGACAACAGGGACCCCCACCCACAGGAACTTATTGTAATGTGAAATACAGTGTTTAAAAGGTGACGTTAGTGCTGCTGTGCCACTCCGCGCCGTGAGGCTGCAGGAGGGGCTCCCTGGAACTATGATGCTGTTTGATACTGAATAAACCGGAGATCTGGACGTCTTCTTCTTATTATAAGCAGCTAGGCCTGGTAACCTCTGCTTCATTTACCACACTGGCTTCCGGTCGGCGGCACGCGAGTAAGATGTCGTGAGTGTGCTCCTCACAAACCTCCACAAATGTCTCTAGAATTACAGTTTTAAATGAGAACCAAAGTGTAATGTAGGCTAAAATAAAACTGTTAAGTGGGATGAATCTGCGATCTGGAGCGGCTACTCAAGTCTATATTCCCCAAAACGAGACAATACACGTGACAAACAATTCAAACAAAGAAATGGCAATGAGCAGCTTTGAAATTACGATCAAAACGATGCTGACTGAGCTCAAAGATGATATCACCAAACAAATTGGGGGCCTCAGATCGGACTTTGAGTCTTTTTCGTCTGAGATGAAACAAATGAAAAAGGACGTGAAAGAAGTCCGCACCGATGTGGGAAAAGCTGTCGGCAAGATCAAAGAAGCAGAGGAAAGAATCCATCAGCTAGAAGAAAGAGAGGTGACAAATGGTCAGCCCGGGATAGAACTGGGAACCTTGCGGTTTCCAGTTCACTCTACCCGGCCACTCTACCCCTGAGCCACTGCCGCCCGACAACAAACACCGCTTTAAAACACCTGCTACGAGAACAAAAGAAGATGAATGAAATGATGGAATATATCGAAAATAAATCTCGACAGAACAATAAACGCATCTACCAAGTGAATGAAGGAGCAGAAGGGGATGACCCCGGTGGGTTTTATTAAATCAATAATGGTGGAACAGTTGGAGATGTCATGAAAAAGTTTGGGAACCACTGATGTAGAGCCTCGATTGTTGTGGAAATAATCTATGATTATGAAAGATAATTGTGGATTATTATTAATGATATAGTAATGTACTTTGTCATCTGTCCTGTTGAAGAATACATGTCCCTTTAAGTTGAGTCTAGCAGGCCATATTAGACCCCCTGGTGAGGTAGCTGCTTCAAAGGGCCCCTTGCATACCAAGCGGGGGAAGGTTGTGAGATAAGAAACAATAGGTGGACAGGGCAGAAGGCCAGAGCTAGCCGGCCCTTGTGTGATGTGTAACAAGAGACAGGACCAAGCGCAAAGCCTTGTGGGTAACCAGAACGTCCTGTTGCTTAAAGATCTGCCCTAAAGGCGGACCTTATGTGTAAAGTTGATATAATAGCTTGTCTTGGGAGAAAGCTTTTAGATTCGATGAGCTGTGCTAGGATATGGGACCTAGTACAGGTTGCTAACAACTTGGCGAGAGAATGGATGGACTAAAGTAAGTGAGAATTAACTATGTAACGATTATAACTCTGATGTGTTCATAATGGGATGAGGATTCACGTCATTTAATATTGTTGTTCTCTGTGTTTTGTTTTCTTACAGGTTTAATAACCTAACCGGTCTGTCTAAGTGATGTAACTAACGTCTGTTTATACCTTAGCCTGAAGCTGACTTAATGAACCAGCGCCAGGTCTATCTGTAACTGACCATGTAACTTATGTATTCAATTTATGTATTATGTGTGATTTAGTGAATAAATATCTAAAAGACAACTGATTGAGTGATTAGCTTAAAACACCAACATCTCTCTCGAACCCTTTCAATGGGTCTAGCGATTGTAGCTTAGCTGCATCAAACGCAGAAAGTGCGATTTGCTACAAAATTGAACAGTTATTAAACTTTAGAGTCTCTTATATAAGAGACATCTATCAGTTTTAAGTTTAATTACAAGTTATTAAACTTTAGTAGTCTCCGGAGGGGACTTTTCTACTAAGTTTAAGCGGCCTTTAATAAGGCCTTTGTGTTATACAGAGGTATAACACAGTACTAGTTTGTCTGAGAGGGACAACTAGGTATAAGTATAATTACAAAGTCATTAACAAAGTTTAAGTGTTACATAGTAATCAACCACTAGTGTGTCTGAGAGGGACAACTAGTTGTGTGTATTGGTTACATAGTCATTAAACAGAGATTAAATGTTACAGAGTAATTAAACAATTATAAACCCGTGGTAGCCTTGGTAAACTCTAAGAAAGTATTTGGCCATAGAAGCGGATGAACCTTGAGAAAAGGTCCCGTGGTAGCTTCTGTAATTCTAGGAAAGAGAGAGGCCTTGGAAGCGGATGTTATGCATGTTATATAAAGAATAACAAACTCCTATAGCCATAGGAATGAAGACGCACGGTCTCTTTAAGATGAGACGTGAGTTGTAATAATAAAATACTTATAAGCCTGGTTATGGGACAGGTTAAAATAGGTTAATAGCACTAACACTGGAGTAATGAACTAGTGGTAGAGTGAAAATCAGAAACTGAAGGGAGTCGTCAGATCCACGGAGGCGAAGGGGAAAAACGGAGCAGCTTGCGGCCTACAAAGAGGACCGAGGCATTGAGACTGTACGTACCTACGAGGAACCTCCGGGAGAGAGACTATCACTATCAGGTTGCTATGAATGAAACAAAGCCCCACAGTTTGTGAAAACCGTGGAGAAAAGAGACTGTAGATTGTGAAACGCTGCGTGCTAAGGATAAGGAGCTGAGGGAGAAGCTAGAAGCTAACCACAGGTTATGTAGCTAGGCTACCGTTAAAAGTTTGATTAGCGTACCAATAAGGGGGTTTAGAAAGCTAACAGTCCTGAGAGCTACTCTTAGTGTCGCTAGCTCACAGTGCTAACAGATCTATTGTCTAGCATAAAGTGCTAGCTGCTAGCTAACTGCCACTGCCACTGTTGAGTGGTGGGGGAGAAAATTAGCATTGTCTTTGTTCACTTACAAGACAGTGCTAAGCTAACCGCCAAATTCTAACACGCCTTGAGAGGAGAAGTAGTTAGGTTTGGTTACTAATCTAATCATAGATGCTTGCTTTAAGCCGATTAGACAAACCTTAAAATAGTATTCATGGTTTAACTAGGCTTTATGAGAGACCAGACACTGCAATATAGCTAAAAATTAGACTAAAGACAGTGATTATGAGGTGATCTTATAATTGGGAGTTAAAGGCCATTGTTTACTGAGGGGTGGGGGAGGTTTTCTACCACTAGTGTAATACCATGTTCAACCAGACTTTATGATAGACTAAAACTGTGAGCAACTACATGATTAGTTACGATAGCAGTGGATTAAGTCATCATTGTGGGTTAAATGCTATCACGTACTTTGGTAGAGCTAGATAAATCCCGCCAGTATTAATTAACAAAATAACTAAATGTGAATAGACCATTAACAGGCTTCTTGCATAGAATGCTACAGGGTGGGTGCTATTACAGGTTAAACACAGTGTTAATTAATTATTGTTGTTATTAGCTAAAGGCTTAACAACACTCTACTGCTAAAAGAACTGACGATTGCTTTCACTGCCTATTGACTTAAGACTAACTAAAAAGGCCTACCTAAAGTCCTATAGCCAAGCAGGCGAGGTAAAAAAGGGGAACATGGCAGAGTTGGCTGGGTTGGAGAGTAAGCGGGCCAAATATGGCGAGCTCCTAATGTCTGAGGCAGCTCTGGCAATCTTTATGGAAAAGGCACAGTATATGGCCAATATCTTTCGTGATCTACCAACAGAAGAGATAAGTCCAGCGTTACATTGGTTCAGAGAAGAAGTAATGAAATTTGACGAGATTACTTTTGATTTAGAGCAAAGTGCCCGTCCTGCCGATAAATCTGAGATTCGCAAGATAACGGAGGCCGGTAAACTGGTCTGGATTAAGGCGGAGGTGACATTCCTGAGAGAATATGGGTCACGCTTCACACAGCCCAAAGTGAGTGAACACCCCCCTGCTGTGAGGGAAAAGCAAGTGACTATCTCCACAGATAAGAGAGCAGCAGATCCGGTCGTAAAGGACAGAGCAACTGGAGGTGAGAATGTCACTCTTACAGATAAGCCGGTCGCTGAAAAGGGGGGCTGGAATGTCACACCCATAGATGGTTCAGCTGGGCCAGCAGCCCTCAGAGTTAACCCAGATGGCACCACTCCAGGGGGGAACGCAGAGTTCTCCCCGGGGGTCCCACTCTACGCTGGAGAGGGAGGGGACCACGCTGAGAAGGAAGTCCGTCCAGAGGGCCATCCGGAGGGAGTGGCATCAGAGGTCGAACCAGGCGTTGCTGTTCCTGCAGACGAAGCTGCGAACGCAGAGACCCCACTCTACGCTGCAGAGGGAGGTGAGAAAGTTACTCCCACTGTGCAAGCGGCTGAACCAGAAGCTGCTACTGCTCCAGAAGACGACGCTGAGAAGGTTCCAGAGGGAGTCAACGTCGCAGAGGAAGACCATCCAGAGGGCCATCCGGAGGGAGTGCCATCGGAGGTCGAACCAGCTCCAGGGGACCACGCTGAGAAGGTGCCACTGGAGATCGCAGTTGGTACTGCTCCTGGGGACAAGGCCACGGGTGACGTGGCGGTCGGGGCAGAGGCGTCAATCGTGACAGCCACGGAGGAGGACCCACTCAACGCAGAGGGATACCATCCACCAGAGGCCGCAGGAGAGGCGCCGGCGAGGGCGTCAGAGGACGTCGTCGTGACAGCTGGAGGAGAGGAACCGTTGACGGCTGAGAAGGAGGTGCCATCAGACAGCGTTGCTGCTCCCGCAGACCAAGCTGCGGGCGCGGTGGAGCTGCCACTGGAGGTCGCGAGAGAAGCTGCAAGGGAGATGGTCGATGGAGCCGCGCAGGCGAGGGCGTCAGAGGACGTCGCCACCGAACCATTCAATGCAGAGGGGTGCCAGCCGCTGGAGGTCGCTACTGGAGAAGCTGCACCAGGAGAGGCACCGTCGGAGGTGTCAGCCACAACAGCTGTCATGGAGGACCGTCCAGAGGGCGCCGCTACGACGGACGTCGACACCAGCCCACTCAAGATGGAGGGGAAGCACACCACTACGCCAGGGCGCAGAGCCATGGCCAGTCAACCGGGAGGTCCTTTGAAGCCTGCGGCTAACAAAGGTGGCAGGCGACCAGCTAAAAGCGTCCTGGTGGCATCCGAGAAGGGCGGCGTTCGCCCCAAGCCTGCGTGTCACAAAGGTGGCAGGCGACCAGCTAAAAGCAGACTGGTGGCGTTCAAGAAGGGCGGCGTTTGCCCCAAGCCTGCGTGTCACAAAGGTGGCAGGCGACAAGCTAAAGGCAGACCAGGGTCTGTCCGAAATAGGGGGCTGGGCGCCAACCCAGCACCCCCAAAACCACTCAGAAGGAAGTCTGAGTGGGTGTGGCCTGGCGTACAGGTCCTTTCAGTTCTTACCGCCAGGATCCAGGCAGAGAGAATGCTTCGTCCTGGTGGGGCTGGAATAATTAGAAAAAAGAAGGTAAAGATAAAAGATAAGCCTTCCTCACCCTCTGCGGAGGGAGCAACCAGCTCTTCCTTGGCAACAGCTGAGAAGAGGCCCCAGGAGGGAGCTGCTGGAAAAGCAGTCCCACTGGCGGCTGGTGGTGCCAGCAACGTGACACTGGCGAACGAACTGACACTTGCGCTGCCACCCTCAGAGTAAGGGAGCAGTGCAAACGAGAAGCGAAAAGATGCCAGCGCGGTGTCTAAAAAATCGAAATGTCTTATTTGAGCGACTGTTTACATAGGAATTTCGAGATATACTTTGTAAATGAATGTATCATTTCTAGGATTTGCAATATTACCACAGAAGAAATAACTTAACGCATAATGAAATGTATTAAGCTACTTGTAACTTCCAAAACTATGCCACTAAGTCCAAAATGCAAACAATGGAAGGTTCTTCCGCCCAACAAAATGTATTCTTTACTGATGTTTGACTCATGATCTGAGTAACCAAACCGTTTGAATTATTATTTGTTGATTGTATAAGAAGCATTTTTGTATGTGTGCTTGAAGTTTAAGTTAAGGTTTCTTAAGGTGAAATTGTAGATCAACTATTTTAATAATCTTTTAACCCTTTTGCCCAAATTGCAATGTCAGTTACCATGGCAAAATGCCCTAAAATAGGACATTGACTTAGTGGGAGGAGAGAAGAAAAGACACATCACGTGGGTGTCAAACAAATGGGCCCTGGAGGGTTCATGCTTAAATGTAGATAATAACTACAATTAAAGTTAATTTGTCCTGGGATTTAGGAAAAATCTCAGGGATAAACTAGTGGAAAAGAATTGTTGCCAAATTAAATTGGTCATGATTTACTATGAAGTAAAGTCAATTTGAGATCAAATATTAGCCACAATGTCCAAAAAGTATTTCAAACAAATTGAACATTAAGTTGAACTGTTAATTGTTTCAGTGTATGGGTTTGGAGCCACTTAGAGACAATGTGTGAGCCATACTAAACAATTGTTTTACCGAGCCGTTATCTAAAGAGCCAAAAAGCTCACGAGGAATGTTTTGTGTGTGTCCTGGATCCTAGATCAGACACACAGGTGGCAGGTGTGGAAATAATCTATGATTATGAAAGATAATTGTGGATTATTATTAATGATATAGTAATGTACTTTGTCATCTGTCCTGTTGAAGAATACATGTCCCTTTAAGTTGAGTCTAGCAGGCCATATTAGACCCCCTGGTGAGGTAGCTGCTTCAAAGGGCCCCTTGCATACCAAGCGGGGGAAGGTTGTGAGATAAGAAACAATAGGTGGACAGGGCAGAAGGCCAGAGCTAGCCGGCCCTTGTGTGATGTGTAACAAGAGACAGGACCAAGCGCAAAGCCTTGTGGGTAACCAGAACGTCCTGTTGCTTAAAGATCTGCCCTAAAGGCGGACCTTATGTGTAAAGTTGATATAATAGCTTGTCTTGGGAGAAAGCTTTTAGATTCGATGAGCTGTGCTAGGATATGGGACCTAGTACAGGTTGCTAACAACTTGGCGAAAGAATGGATGGACTAAAGTAAGTGAGAATTAACTATGTAACGATTATAACTCTGATGTGTTCATAATGGGATGAGGATTCACGTCATTTAATATTGTTGTTCTCTGTGTTTTGTTTTCTTACAGGTTTAATAACCTAACCGGTCTGTCTAAGTGATGTAACTAACGTCTGTTTATACCTTAGCCTGAAGCTGACTTAATGAACCAGCGCCAGGTCTATCTGTAACTGACCATGTAACTTATGTATTCAATTTATGTATTATGTGTGATTTAGTGAATAAATATCTAAAAGACAACTGATTGAGTGATTAGCTTAAAACACCAACATCTCTCTCGAACCCTTTCAATGGGTCTAGCGATTGTAGCTTAGCTGCATCAAACGCAGAAAGTGCGATTTGCTACAAAATTGAACAATTGTTGAATGGTTCAGCACCACTACCAATGGACAGCAACATGCCATGCACGCTGTGACCACGCTGTGGGCAGCTTCTGAGTTGTAAATTGAGTATAGGAAATGACCGTTCATATGAATGGCCTGTAGTTTAGCTGTTTTACCCCTGCTGGTGTCAGAAAGAATTTCTCTCCATTCAAGTGGGTGTTTTTTTGCCGAACTTTAGACTTGATTTTATTACCTTAATAAACATTGTCATAAATACTATATGATTCCAGTCGCTAGTTTAAAGTCTACTTTCAATCACCATGATATGCGTTTTGGTAAATTATTGTCCCATTTATTTAAAAATTGATGATAAAGTAGGGTATGCTGTAGGAGGGGCGTGGCTACCTTGTGATGATTTGATTGACAACTACACAACCAATAGCATTCATTCCCCACCCCCGCTCTGGTCCCAACCAATAGCATTAATTTCCGTGTGCATAGGATATGACGCGATGTGGCGCGATATGAACATTTTGAAACGCTTTTGAAATTGCTGAAAAATCGGCTTCATTTACGGTCTGTAGAGTCTATGGGCGTAACGCTGTCCATTCTTTGTTACAGTCTATGGCTGTGACGCAGCACCCTGCCCTTTGTACATGGGAATAAACTACCCAAGAGCAACACACAGAGTATGTTTGTAGTTAAGCCATTACCAACACAAAGTAAAGGGATAGAACACACACACACACACAGAACGCAAACTCGGAATAACAAGCTATACTGCGGTTGACAAATGAGTTGTGATTTTGTAGAACACTGTCTTGTTACACAAGTTGCAATCGAACTCAAATGACCCATTTCTCTGAAACTCTAAACGTTAAAAGATGAAGTAGATATAGCTGTCATTGTAAGCCCTGTTCAAAAATAAACTTGGTAAACTTGATAAGCAACACAAGCATGCTGACAAATATACTTGTATGTTTTGTTTTATAGAGGAGCTGAAGAACATTCTTTTTTTGCGGTCATTTCATCATCATTGAGTGCTCAGCGCTGATTTTTTAGAGAAAAGCATGAAGTGCCGCGATGATTACACTGACCTGGGGTCAGATTACTGCAGCGCCTTATACGGAGGGACAAAGTTGAGCCGTGCACGCTGTCAGTTCAGTGACAGCGGAGAGCGCACGGACTCAGAGCGCATCAGACTATAACCGCCATGGCGGGGGCGATCATGGATTTCTTTATCATCGAGGTGAAAACATGCGTTTTAATGTCCTTGTCTCTTATTGAGTTTCATTATGGAGTATATGGAGCATTTTGGGTATGTTGGGTCCATAGAATAATAGGTCGGGTCTGTAATATCTCGGAACAAATCGGACCTCACAGGATCCGGGTTCGTCTTTTTAAAAAAATTATGTCGGGTCCACTCTGATCTCGGAACCAATTTGACGTGTTGATCCGGATCCGGGTTAGGTTCCACTTTACAAAAATCTCGGAATCAGTCGGGTTTCAAAACAAAATTCATGGGTCCATTAGGGTTCCATCATTTTGGACCCTTGAAGAGCTCTAGCCTGAGGCGCTTGCACACTTTGCACCCGTATTATCTATGGTACTATTGCGACAGCAGTAGTTGTTGGGGCTCAAGCTCAAGGAGACAGGTGGCGGCCGCTGGTTGTGGTGCAAAATCGATGGTGCAAAATCAAGAGAGGAGGTGGAGCTGGATGTGTTTACAAAAATGTAAACCCATTTCTAATGTCCATTTTTGTTAGGCTATCATCTAGAATATCACTTTTGCATTGATGAAATTGCGGTAAAACATTTAAGGGTAGGTCCACAGCCAGCGTGACACAAAACCAACACAATCAACTACAAAACGGGACCTCACGAGTTGTGGCTGGAAAAAGTGTCTTGTGTGTTCTTGCTTGTTGTACTGATTCCTCATCACCCACATACTGTAGGTTTCACCATGCCGCCTCGCCAATCACTTAATTAATTCTTAATTCTATTTAATTGTGTGAATAGTGTACTGTAAATTGTTAAGCTGTTGTTTGTTTACCTTCTACTTCAACACAAGCCTGGAATGAATGAATGAATGGATGATTTATTTTCGTGTCCGGCTGCCTTTCACAGCCCATCACTTACGGGATTATTCAGACACATTAAACAATTTTTCCAGTGCAAAAAAATAAAAAATAAAAAATGATAATAATAAACAAAATAAATAACTACCACACTGTATACATAACTCTGATCAGAAGTACAACTTAGTAATCTAATTTTCAAACGAGAGAGAGTGAGAGAGAGAGAGAGAGAGAGAGAAAAAAATAAGTGAAACTGGAAGTGAAAACACACCGAATTTTCAATCACCATTTTTTGAAGGGCGGCTGCTTTTCCGCCTCTTGTTTGCGCTCTCTTCGCTGTCGCCTCTTATCTCGTGTCTCACAATCTTCTCCTTGGCTTCTTCATTTGATCCTAACCTTTATTGTTTCTCTCCTCTCCTCTCCCTATAACAACTGACGGGCTCAGAGATGTAGTTTTATGGCAATGGAAAGTTTATTGTAGTACACACACACACACACACACACACTCCTGTTGATACACAGGCACAGGATGTTTATGGTGAAAGACTATTCAATGAAGCCTTACGACGCCCTTACTATTCCTTATAACACCCCGGGGAGAAATCCACACTGACAGCTGTAACAAGGTGCTGTGTGTGTGTGTGTGTGTGTGTGTGTGTGTGTGTGTGTGTGCGTGCGCATGACAATAGATGCCAAAGGATACAACCCCGTAAAGACAATCTAATTAAAACTTCATACCGCCACAAGGGTCTCTCTCTCTCTCTCTCTCTCTCTCTCTCTCTCTCTCTCTCTCTCTCTCTCTCTCTCTCTCTCTCTCTCTCTCTCTCTCTCTCTCTCTCTCTCTCTCTCACTCTCTCTCTCTCTCTCTCTCTCTCTCTCTCTCTCTCTCTCTCTCTCTCTCTCTCTCTCTCTCTCTCTCTCACAATGAACACTTCAACTGAAGGATTGTTCAACAGCTGAATTAATCCTCTCGCCTTTGAGCTGCAGAGAAAGATAAAGATACATTGAAAGAGAGACATGAAAACAGAGATTTGTGATGCCAGTGAATATGTGCTACATCACAAAACACACAGATAGACATGGACGCCACTCATCAACCACACAGCTGCATGTGCGAATATACAAATATTATATTTGTATATTATTCGTATATACTATTATATGTATACTATATACTATATATATATATATATATATATATATATATATATATATATATATATATATATATATATATATATATATATATATATATATATATATTTATTATTATAGTATATATATACTATTATATATATATGTAATATTATATTATATGTATAATATAAATAAATGATATGCAAAGTAATGAGCAAGCAGCTTGTTAGTAATTAGTTCCTTACATGCTGAGCCTTAAATAGTTATGATCAGGACACATGGATCACTTTCGATTGAGATGTCGTCTTCGTTACTTGTGCCCGTGAGGCTTAAGTGGAGAGCAAGTTTGCACGGTAGACACATAATTACACATGAATATCTTTACGCATCAGGTGATCCTTCAAAGGCTTTTTAAATGTACAGGGAAATCGGACCTGGCACTGTAATCTTAGGAGACCAACAGAGATATTGGAGAGGATGAGGTACTGTAAGTCCTATAGAGAACAAGGTGTCAGCCTTAGGGAGCCAGAAATAAGACTTACGTAATTATGCATCAGGCTTCTGAAGCCAGAAGTGCATTTCATGCTCAGTCTCTTTGTGTATCAGACCCATTAGCAGAACATTAAGAACATAAAATATCACATCGCATAATATGCAAAATCTACAAAATCTACAAAATCTACAAGCTCACAATGAGTCGCGATGCGACGTGTTGTGAGCTTGTAGATCGGCTATTTTCAAATAGCCTATGTATAAAATAGGGCTAAAGTGGTTAATGTATGTTTTATAATGTAATAATTTATATCTGCAAAGTAACTAGTAACTTAAGTTTTCAAATAATTGTAGTGGAGTAAAAGTACAATATTTGCCTTTGAGATGTAGTGGAGTAGAAGTTAAAATATTAAACATGGGGAAATACTCCAGTTAAGTAAAAGTACCTCAAAATTGTACACTACTAAAAGTACACTACTTGAGTAAATGTCCTTAGTTATTTTACACCACTGCTTAGAAGGGTCTCTTTCTACTCCCTCTTTCACGCACACGCACACGCACACACACACACACACACCCCACCTATTTGTATGTACAGTAAGAGGACAACGAGTCAGTTGAGTACCTCGTTAATGGGGAGGAGAGGAGAAAACCTTTGTACTGTTAGGTAACTTAGAAGGGGCTCTTTCTACTCTCTCTTTCACTCTCTCTCACACACACACACACACACACACACACACACACACACACACACACACACACACACACACACACACACACACACACACACACACACACACACACACACACACACACACACACACACACACACACACACGTTTATAAGCACATGACATTGAGACAGCATCAACACATTTATAGAGTGAAGCTAATAAAACAGAAAGAGCACAGACTGAGTGGATTGCTGGACCTCAAATAGTGCATGAGATGACAGGAGAGATGGAGAGAGAGATGGAGGAGAGGGGAGATGGGGAGAGGGGAGGAGAGGGTGGAGAGGAGAGGGGAGGGGGAAAGAGAACGGCGGGGCTGGTGGAGGTTGAGATGAGGTGAGGAGAGGAGAATATTTTTGCTGTTACAATTTGTGTAGTTGATAATGTTTATAAATCAGTATAACTCTTTTCAGAATGTATGCCATAACTATATGTTCAAAACACATCTGGACAGGGCTTTTTTATAGGTGGTGTTTTTTTTAGCTGTTCCGAGTTTGGTTACAGTATTTACTTTTTCTTTCTTTTCACAGTTTAATTTAACCCATTAAGACCGGGAAGCATCTGTATCATTTTTAGCTTTCTTTGGCTATTCAAAAATAGCAGATAAACAAGCTCATAGCACGGCACTTAAGAGCTTGTAGATCTGCTATGTTTGACAAATCGTTAACATTTTTGCAAATCTTTGAATATACATAGATTTTAACACAAACATTTTGAACTCATGTTACAACTTCTGGGGGTCCCTGGAACAAAGTGTTTTGAGATGGGGGTGCACGGCCAAATACATATAATTTTGGGTGGTCCTTGACATGAAAAAGTGTGAGAACCACTTACAGCAACATACTGTACGTTTTTTTCAAAAAACTGTTAGGATTTAGAAGACATTTGTAGAATCCCCAGAAGCAAAGATTTGAGTTACAATTGTGCGCTTTAAAAAATATATATATATTCAAAGGTTTGCACACATTTTCCACGATTAAAAAAAAAGCAGATCTACAAGCTCGAGTGCCGCGCTATGAGCTTGTAGATCTGCTATTTTTGAATAGCCAAAGAAATCTTAAAATGACACAGATACGTTCCCGCTCTTAATGGTTTAAGCTCCCACCATCACCAGCACCAGTGACTTCAACTTCAAGGCGTTTTATTTGGTCCAATTCACAGCTTCTCAAGCTTGATTTGCCACTAAATCTTTGTAAAGAGCCTTTCCAGTGCTCTGGGTAAATGTCACATGGTCAGCGGTGTGGAGGGAGCGACATAATGGAATGTGACAATAGAAATCTGCTGTGCTTTGGTCGTACGGCTTTGAGGCCGTACGCCGCCAGCAGGTCATTTATAGGATTCACCTTTTAAAAATCATGAAACGCCCCGGTTGGCTCTAACGAGTGGCCATACATCGGTCTGATTAGCGGATTAGTAGCGCACACACACACACACACACGCACGCACACACTCACGCAGCTATCATTCAGTCTCACAGGAGTGGGGGGTGGGATGAATAACTCAATAGACAGAAATTTAAGGTGTGACTTTCTGCTGTCCTTTTAATTGAACAGGACAGATCTACCCAGGATTTGAATTAAACACAAGCCTGTGTGCGCGCGCGTGCAGGGCTGAAGAAGAAGAGGAATTAAATTATATTTAAAAAAAAATCTCTCTCTCTCTCTGAGCCCCATCTCAAAATATGTTCTTCCAGGGCCCCCCTAGAAGCACATATCGGAGTTAAACATGTTTGTTTTAAAAGATATATATTCAACCATTTGCACACATTTTCCACAATTTACAAAAAAATAGCAGATTTACAAGTTCATAGTGCAGCTCTCAAGCTGCAACGTTCATCTGCGGCCAAATACATATAATTTTGGGGGTCCTTGACATGGAAAAGATTGAGAACCACTGAGGTGGAAACATAGGTTTTTCAGAAAACTGTTTAGGATTTAGAGGACACTTTTAGATTCGGCTTCAGGTCTTAATGCCTTAAAGGCAAGAGTTCAGGCACTCCTGGGCCAACACGCACGCACTCACGCACGCACGCGTTAGAAAGAGAGAGGGGAAAATGGTGAAGGTGCGGGGTGAACACGAACAGGTGATGTGTTTGTCAGAGGGAATCTGTAACGGTGGTTTCACACACAGACACAGCCTTTTCCTCCCTTCCTGCCCTGCACACCATGTCACTGTGGGAGCTGTGATTAACACAGGAGCTAAATCACAGGTTTGAATCCTCAATCACCTTAATAGTCCTTTCATACGGCGAAATGGACGAGGGAGACAGAGTGAGGCTAAGAGTTTTCAGTGGGCGACTGGAGTCTTGGCGAGCTTCCGCTGCGTAATCCTAAGCGTAACACACACGCACACACACACACACACACACACACACACACACACACACACACACACACACACACACACACACACACACACACACACACACACACACACACACACACACACACACACACACACACACAAACCTGGCACACATGCGGGCAAGGGGGTAATTATATGTGTGTGTGTGTGTGTGTGTGTGTGTGTGTGTGTGTGTGTGTGTGTGTGTGTGTGTGTGTGTGTGTGTGTGTGTGTGTGTGTGTGTGTGTGTGTGTGTTTAATGTCCCTTGGCATGGCCAGGGGGACAAACAGAGAGAGGAACCAACCAACACTGTGAAATCCTACAGTGTACTGAACTGAGCTCAGAGAGTGTAAAATTGGTTCATTTTCATCCTCTCTGGGTGGAATGAAGACTCAGGGTTTTGCAGTGAATGGTACAGCGGTGGGAAAAAGCATGTCCAGGCTAAAAGGTGAGTGGATGGAGGAAGAGAAGAGAGGAATGGAGGGATGAGGTCAGACCCTGAGCAAACATAGAGGGAAGACTTTTCTCTCCATTTCATATTTGTTCAACAACATCTCCCATGGCACACTTCCTGTCTGCCCCGTCTCCCCCCCCGCCCCCCCCTCTCTCTCTCTTGCTCTCTCTCTCTCTCTCTCTCTCTGATACACACCCTTGTTTAAAAATATGATGTATGGCTGCTGAAAATGGTTCAACACAGGTAATAATAGAAAAACTCAATACAAAACCATATAACATGCAGTATAAATGGAAGCATTATCATATAGTTTTAGTGTGTGTACATAGACTGCAAAAGAAAACACATGGACACAGCGAGACCCATTGGTTTCCGGTCCCAAAATGCTACCGGAAACGACTGCTATTGGCTGAAACCGCAGCGAGGGCGGGTCTTCACTCGGTAGGAACCAGTAGAAACCCTAGGAACATACCCTACTCAATGATTAACTTTAAACTAATGGGACCATAATTTACTAAACACATATCATGATGATTTAAAACAAAAGACTTTAAACTAGCAATTGGCCTGTTGTTTGGCCCTTGGTGTGTACAAAAATAGAGAGAGAGAGAGAGAGAGAGAGAGAGAGAGAGAGAGAGAGAGAGACTCTGAGATCCCAACACACGCACGCACATACAGTACACACGCAGATGCACACAGCTGTGTGCATCACAAACACATCTCTTGCTGTGCACACCTGTACTGTATATAAGGGTCTGTAACCGATTCTCCTGTCGCCGTGGCGATGCGAGATCAATAAAGCACAAACAATATTGATTACATCTTAGAGTACAGAACACTCTGTGACGCATAATCACACTCCAAGCACTCGGCTTTTTTACAACACGCTGTCTGTCCACACCACTACTCTCATATTGACTTTGGCCTGCAACGCAAGCATCTGACTCTGTGTGTGTGTGTGTGTGTGTGTGTGTGTGTGTGTGTGTGTGTGTGTGTGTGGTTTTACGAGACATGGTATATTCAACAGCCTATAACAAGCGAATGGGGGGGGGGGTCGCAATGACATTTATTTCTTGCTGAAGCAACAACCATCAGGGGATCGATCATACTGGAGATAAAATATTCTGTGACTACTTGTAAAGGTAAGAAAACATCGCTGGCACTGAATTAACCCATTAAAGGAGCACTTCACCCCTGGAAGAACTTACAGTCACTCAATGTTAATAATATTTGTAGTAGATAACAGTAGCAAAATTTGAAATTTTCACCCTATGGCCAGAAAAATATAGAAGTCTGTGTGTTTGACTGAGGTTTGACTGGATGACTGGGGTTTGGCTGCATTACTACAATGACCACAATGCTTTGGGGCACTGCACTTCCTTGTGGGGAGGAGGCTGCGTGGGGGCGTGGTCTACATTGTAACTTTCCCCTCCCAGTTCTCACTAACAACAACAACAATACATACAGCACATTGGCCAGTGTTGCCACGTCTGCTTATTATAAGCGGCTGGTTTCTAAAATGTAGTTGATATTTGGGCTTGTTTCCAAATGTTTTGATTGTTGTTTAAACCAGTGGTTCTCAAACATGTTCATGTACTTTTCCCACGGACCCTCATCTGTGCACTGCGCACCAACATATTTGCCAGGGAGACCCTACCAAAAATGTGTTGTTAAAATGTTTCAAAAATATTCCACATTTTGCACTTTTTCCCCCTCAAGAGTTTTTGGAAAATAGCAGATCTACAAGCTCACACTGCGTCACATCGTTACACGTTGTGAGCTTGTAGATCGGCATTTTTCAAATAGCCCATGTCTAGGTTTAAAGTGCTCTTGGCTTAGGTATTTTATTTTGGGCTTGTTTTCATATACCTGGTTGTTTATTTCTCTCACAAGATCTGGCAACACTGAATGCTTTAGAACGATGAATGTTACGTTCCGACTTTTTTGTCTACCTTTGGATCACAAAACACGACATGAAGCCATGTTCTTTCTAGGACCACGTGAAATCTGCCTCTTGTTGAACCAGTACACAGTTGGACCAGTACACATTGCAATTTAGCTATATATATACAGAAGGATATAACAGTCCCCACTCCCCATCATCATCGTCGCACTGCTGCGCCAGCCAGGTGAACATATTCAATCTTTGCTGCTGTTGTATTGTGTTCTGTATTGATTGCATATTTTAGCAAACTAAATATATCATGTGTAAATTAGCAGAGTAGCACTAAACGCGTGTTCAACATTCCTTCCCAGTTCCCACCATGAAGACAGTCCGGTGCTGGTCCATCTGGGACTCGGGACATCCATGGCGATGAGGCATAGTCAACAATATAATAATAAAACAAAACGTTTCATACTCATGTCATGTGTGATTCCTTATTTCTGAGAACATAATGTTTCACTGTCATTTCCAGTTATATTCTTTGGGCTAAACTTATAGAAAACATGATGGGCATTACTTTAGAATAGATGACATGCTAATGTTCAAATACCTTGTCATACACAGCCTAATCGTTGTTGTTTTTTTGTTCAACTGAGACCGTGATGATGATGATCATATATAGAAGTAAATACTAATATATCATGAAATGGTTCAAACCATTATAGAATTGTGGGTCATACATTTTGTCATTATGAATGCAATGTAAAATGTACCATGATCAATGAGAACAGCAAGCAGGGTATAAATGTAACCGTTTTATTTAGAAAAAGAATATATATGAATATGACTATCTCATAAGGTGAGTCCGAGGTCTTTCTTCATCAGCAGTTCCTCCATTCTGTCCTGTTGAAAATAACACATTAGATAATTAGACTTGTAGATTAGATATCATCCGAGGTGAAGCCTAATTTATACTAATATTGCATGTGAGCCGAAAATAGCAGACCTACAAGCTCACAAAGTGTCGAGTCTGACGCGTTGTGAGCTTGTAGATCTGCTATTTTCGGGACCCGCCCGGCGAGTCTATGGACGAAATAGCCGTGACACATGACTGTCATGGCGGCGCTTCAACCTGGTGTTTGCACTTTCTACATGTACAATCCGTACATCTACATAAACGTTCAGATTTCAAATATAAAGTGCTTATCCCATGACCACGGATGTTACAATTTGAATCGGGTGGGTCTAAGTACCAGTATCTTCCGTATTATTTAATAAAAAAGCATTTCAATCCGATCGGCGGCCATTTATTATGCCGACCCTACCGGTGGGGAGGTGTATTGCACTTCACATACATTATATATCAATGAGAAAATGGCCACCGATCGGATAAAAATGCTTTTTTATTTAACAATACGACAGATACGGGTACTTACACCCACCCGATTCAAATTGTAACATCTGTGGCCATGGCATAAGCACTTTATATTTGAAATCTGACGAGAGACAAAGCATAAATTAGGCTTGTCACACAAGTGGTTTAGCTTAGCATTTGGCTAGCTATTGGAACGGTACGGTACAATGTAAACAAGATCAGAAGTTACCTACACATCGTACACTAACACTACCCTAACTTTATTAATCTCTAACATTAAAGCAATCAAGTACAATTACACGTTGGATTATTATGTCAAGTTGCCATAATGTTTACAGCAATCATACTTACTCTAAAGTAATCCATACAAGCTGTGTCCACTGTCCAGCATTATTTCAGCACGCAGCCTGTTGAATTCCTCTGCAGTGGAGCTGCTCTTCTGTGTTTTATGGTTCAAATAAATATCTGTTGCGTTAGCGTTTCTCCAGTGGAGAATCTCCACTGAGTGTTTACCGACGCCATTGTACAATTGAGGAAGGGAAAAAAAGAAGGCTGGTCCCACTCTTTGGGAAACACCCCCTGGGCCATGGTTGTTTGAACTACAGCTGTAGTCATGTAGTGCGGACATAAGGTGAGCTGTTACTCCCGCGTCATTTGATGCGTGAGTAACATCTCACAGATAAAAAATCTAAAAACACAGACACAACACAAAAAACACACCAGGATCATGTTTATGGGTCCTAGACCTCATAAAAATAGGATTTTTTATCAAAATCGGTGAAGTTTCCCTTTAAGGCCTGAGGTTCCGATTCTACAAAATGTCTATTAAATCCTAACAGTTTTTTTATGTTGCTATGTCAGTGGTTCTTAAACTTTTTCATGTCAAGGACCCCAACATTTTTATGTATTTGGTCACGGACCTGCATCTCAAAATATTGTTCCAGGGACCCCCAGAAGCAAAGATTTGAGTTACAAATGTTCCCTTTAAAAAACACATATTCAAAGATTTGCATAAATTTTCAAAAATAGCAGATATACAGGGTCATACTAATTGTCCAAAACTACCCAAAACTACCCAAAACTACCCAAAACAACCCAAAAGCGTACCCAAAACTACCCAAAACAACCCAAAACTACCCAAAAGCTTACCCAAAACTACCCAAAACAACCCAAAACTACCCAAAACAACCCAAAACAACCCAAAACTACCCAAAAGCGTACCCAAAACTACCCAAAACAACCCAAAACTACCCAAAAGCGTACCCAAAACTACCCAAAACAACCCAAAACTACCCAAAAGCGTACCCAAAACTACCCAAAACAACCCAAAACAACCCAAAACTACCCAAAACAACCCAAAACAACCCAAAACTACCCAAAACAACCCAAAACTACCCAAAAGCGTACCCAAAACTACCCAAAACAACCCAAAAGCGTACCCAAAACTACCCAAAACAACCCAAAACTACCCAAAAGCGTACCCAAAACAACCCAAAACAACCCAAAACTACCCAAAACTACCCAAAACAACCCAAAACAACCCAAAACTACCCAAAACAACCCAAAACTACCCAAAAGCGTACCCAAAACTACCCAAAACAACCCAAAACAACCCAAAACTACCCAAAACAACCCAAAACAACCCAAAACTACCCAAAACAACCCAAAACTACCCAAAAGCGTACCCAAAACTACCCAAAACAAACCCAAAACTACCCAAAAGCATACCCAAAACTACCCAAAACAACCCAAAACTACCCAAAACTACCCAAAACTACCCAAAAGCGTACCCAAAACTACCCAAAACAACCCAAAACTACCCAAAAGCGTACCCCAAACTACCCAAAACCCAAACCTACCCCAAACTACCCAAAACTACACAAACGCGTACCCAAAACTACCCAAAACAACCCAAAACTACCCAAAAGCGTACCCAAAACTACCCAAAACAACCCAAAACTACCCAAAAGCGTACCCAAAACTACCCAAAACAACCCAAAACTACCCAAAAGCGTACCCAAAACTACCCAAAACAACTCAAAACTACCCAAAAGCGTACCCAAAACTACCCAAAACAACCCAAAACTACCCAAAAGCGTACCCAAAACTACCCAAAAGTGTACCCAAAACTACCCAAAAGCATACCCAAAACTACCCCAAACTACCCAAAACTACCCAAAACTATACCAAAGGCGTACCCAAAGCTACCCAAAACTTCTGTATTTCTCCTGCATTATTATTATTGCATTATCGGCAAAAACAAAATCGCCCAATGATGGCTCTGTTTTGCTTCCATCCCGTGTGAATTCACATTTTCATGACATTTTAATTCATGTGACTGGGATGGTTTACCAGGCTACTGTTTTGCATCAGATCAAACTTCTGTTAACATTCTGTTGAATGTGTCTTTATAGCTTTAAGTATGGCTTGTTATGCTTGATCTTATACCCTATAGCTATGTCCTCTAATATTTGCCACAGAAAACTTTGACTTTAGGTGTGCAAAAAAATCATGGTATGTATGTCTCATAGCTGCCATCCCAGTGTAAATACAAAGGCCCAAGAAAAAGTGGTGGCTCCCAGACAGTATCTCTTTTTAAAAACTTTAAGTGTGGAAAAAACAGGGTCCTAAATTAAAAATTCTGTCCACCCCCAATACAGATGTTGCCTCTTCTCCACAACAGAGTCTCCTAATATCATCAAGCTGTTGGTCAAGGTAACGGATGACACAAAGTGGTTTCCCCTTTCTTGATATGATCTGTATAGTTATTGTCTTGGAGCATGTTCAGGAATGTCATTGGAGTTTTGTAGGCGTACTTTTACCAGGAGACAAATTTTCCTCTGACAACTTTTCCTCCATATTTTGTACCTGATTCAAGTCTCTTAATGCATTTTCCTCCAAACAAAAAAAAAAGAAAAACGTTTCAAACCCCTGCAATGAAAAAAAGGAATTAAAACAATTATTATTATTTTTTTATTTTTTTTTCGCAATAGTGAAGCAATATCGCGATATATTGCGGGATGATATATTGACACCCCTAGCCGTGTGTCGGTTCAAAAATAATATCAAATAATTTAATACTGAATTAAGCAACAGTCTGGGGTGCAGTGAAATATCCCTTTAAACACAACTGCGAGAATTATTTCAGATTTTTTGCTGTTTATTGCCAGATATATTTTGATTGAAAAAAAAAGTACTCAGGAGCCGAGATACAGAATTTTTAAGTTTTAAGTTAACAAGAAAGTGGATGGGAGTCTAAATCTTTGATCATATCTCCTTGGTTCAAATTAAAACATAAAAATAAATTAAAAACTTTTTTTTTTTTTTTTTTTTTTAAACGAGTTAACTCGATCTAGGCAAGCAAGTGATGGATTCTAAAAACGAGTTAACTCGTTTTTGGCAAAGGGGAGCCAGTCAAACTAGCATCACTTCAGCCATATTGTCTTTTTCTACATGTTCTACATGCTACAGTGGGGTGCATTGAAATTACCCTTTAAGAGTACAGTTGTTGTACAGTAGGGGGAGCCAGTCAAACTAGCATCACTGCAGCCATATTGTCTTCTTCTACATGTTCTACATGCAACAGTCTGGGTGCAGTTAAATATCCCTTTAAGAGTACAGTTGTTGTACAGTAGGGGGAGCCAGTCAAACTAGCATCACTTCAGCCATATTGTCTTCTTCTACATGTTCTACATGCAACAGTCTGGGGTGCAGTGGAATATCCCTTTAAGAAGTTGTTGTTCAGTATAGGGGGAGCCACTCAAAATAGCATCACATTCAGCTATATTGTCTTCTTCTCCATTTTCTACATGTTACAGCTATGGCTGCCAGAAAAGTCAAGGCTAATGCTAGACAAAGTCAACTATGTGGTTTTTGCACCAAATCTTGCAGCAAAACTGCATCTCTTCAGTGTCAAGACTGTAAGTTGTGTTACCATGCTTCATGTCTGTCTATGAATGAAAGACAGGTACAGCCATGGATATCCACAGATATGGAATTCATCTGCCCCAAGTGTGTGGGGCAACCATTTTCTTTGGAAAGATGTCTTCAAAGAATATTGAGTGCTTCAGGAGTGGAGGAAGTACAAAAGAAGTGCAAAAATGAAAAGGCTTTGCTGAAGCATTACAGAGTCAAGCTCCCAAAGCGATCATCCCACAGTGACCAGGCATGTACTGACACTATATCACTAAACATTTTGCAAAAATACCAACCAGGTCTCACCTCTGAGTACAGACCACTGAAGACTGGGGCTGATGGAAACTGTTTGTATCGTGCCATCTCTGCTGCTTGTTTTGGGTCAGAAGACCATCATCTACTTCTGAGACTTCTAGCATTACTTGAAATGGCAGATCATCCCACCTGGTATGACCCAAAGAAGGACAACTACTGCTCTCCTTTCCGGAACAATCCCTGTTTTTTACTGGATGACTATGAAAACTACCTGAGCAAAACAGCCTCGCTGGGGAGCTTTTCTGACATGAACCACATGCTTGCTCTCACTGCTGTACTTGGCATCCCTATCCAGAGCTATTACCCACCTGGTGAGTAAGATTTTGAAAATTTGCATACATTTTTTTATTCATGCCTTTTGTTTTTGTTATTATTGTTAAATAACAATAATGTGAGTGCACTTCCTCACTGATGCTAAAAATAAGATGGCACAATTTCTGTCTACTCACTGTGTCTCATTGGACAGTTCAGAATACTGCCTACCAATGACATCATCAATGAGGATTCCAAGCCAATAGTAGCTACAGCGTTTCTCTTCATGGAAAGTTAGCATGCTGAAATAGAAGCCATTGTTCTTGCATTAAATACAGTAATAAATTATTAAAATTAATCAAATTAATACAATTAATACAATAGATACATTCATAAAATTAATAAAATGAATACAATTAGTTAATAGATTAAAATTAATTAAAAAATACAATTAAAATTAATTAAAAATCTTGTTTGAAATGACCAAACTGGCCTACCAATGATGTCACTGGTATGGAGGTTTCTGTCCACAGCACTCACACAGCACATATGGAATAGACAGATATGGGTCATAATGAGGATTAGTGAGGACCAATTATATGACGGTTGAAATGGGTGAAGTGGGTCATAAGCATATATGCAATAATTTACAGATAATAGCTACAGTAGATATTATGGATAACACTAGTTGTTGTTACCAGTTATATATTGTTATACTAAGTTGTTATATATTCTCTCCCCCCACCCCCCACCTCCAGTTTCCAGCAAATTCTCTCTGTCCCCCTTCACACTCATGGTGAAAGGAAGAGGAGTTAAATCCAACTGTACAGCTCTTCACATTATGTGGACATCAGTGTCTTGGAAGCTATCTGATAAGCATCTATCTGTGAATCATTTTGTGCCGCTAGTGCCATTTACACAGGAAGTCGATAACCAGGAAAATGGCCAGTACATTTTTTGTGAAGCAGACTTTCCAAACCTTCCCTCCCTACGTAATCCAACATTGTCAAAGAAGACAGTGATAGACTGCCAGGCTGAGGAGACTTGCCAGTCCCCAGTAAGTGAAGCAGACTTTTCAGCGCTTCCCTCTGAAAATCCTCCCATTTCAAAGCAGCACAGTCCATGCCCTGAAACTGACCTCTACATACTTGAGGATGGAACCACTGAGCCAATAGAAGTTGAACCAAAGCAGCACAGTCATCATTGCAACCCTGATCAGCCTGACAGTCCAATTGAAACCTACCAAGACATCTGCATGGATTACCAAGACACAGAGGACATACTTGAGGACGGACTCAGTGAGCCATTAGAAGTTGAATCACACAATGTTACAGAGCCCATCAAAGTAAGAGCTATGTCAGAATCTCATAGCACACTTAATGGCCGGTTCATGGACATTAATAGGGTGTTCACTCTGCTGATGGAGCAGCAAGAAGACATTGTTCTATTAAATGTCCCAAAGGGTATAAAACAAAACCAATATTTCTTAATTGATAACAGCTATAATGTCCCCAGAAGAAAGAACAAGCAACACAGTGTATTTGTTGATGACTGTGGAGTTTGGCAGAGCAGTTCAGGAAGCACCACTAAAACATACTATTTGTTCAACAAAGGGTACCTTAAACATGTACACTACAGAAATGGTGTGTATGGCTTAATTAAAAGCAAGGTTTTTGAAACATTTGAGCCACAACCAACAGCAAATGACATTGTGGTGATGTGTCGCTATTATACAAAACTAAAAAGGGACAATAATTTAACAAGACGAATAACATGGATAGAAAGGCTTCCTGGGGCTTCACCAATTGGCAAAGATGCTGCTGTGTGGGAATATCTGGGTACATTTCCTTTGATACCAAGTCACCATGGGAATGGTAAAAACCATCCTCCACAGTACATCAGGACACCAACTGATGTGAATAAGAGAGTGTCCGAGGCAGTGCTGACCCAGGCCCCTCGTGAAGTGTATTCACAATTTGTTAGAGAGGATGAGGAAAATGCACCAAGGGACTTGAAGCAGGTACAAAATATCAAACAAAAGGTATCAAGGGAAAAGAAGCCTCCTGGTAACAGGACAAATGTTGCAGATGATATTCAGACAGTCCTGAACATGCTCCAAGACAATAACTATGTCCAACAGGTAATATCAAGGAAGGGGAAACCGCCTTGTGTCATGCTATACCTTGACCAACAGCTTAAAGATGTTAGGAGATTCTGTTGTGGAGAAGAGGCAACATCGGTATTGGGGGTGGACAGAACTTTTAATTTAGGACCCTGTTTTCTCACACTTACAGTTTTTAAAAACCAAACTCTTGTAAAAAGAGATACTGGGGAACCACCACTTTTTCTCGGGCCATTATACTTACACTGGGATGGCAGCTATGAGACATACCATGATTTCTTTGCCCACCTGAAGTCTAAGTTGTCTGTGGCAGATATCTCAACAGAGATAAACATACATGAAGAAATAGCTATAGGGTCAGATCAAGAACAAGCCATACTCAAAGCTATAGCCTCTAACTTTCCAGTGGCATCACATGTGTTGTGTTCAAGACACATTAAGCAGAATGTTACACATTATCTGCGAGACAAGGTTGGATTGGATGCAAAACAGAGAGCCATTGTTGAAAATAAAATCTTCTTTGCCGATAATGCCCTCATGACCGCAAAGGACAACTGTGCGTTTCAAGAGAAAGTCCTTGACCTAGAAACATACATTCAGAACAACTGTCCAAAATTCATATCTTATTTTTCAAAGAATCTTGTCCCTGTTTTAAAGGAAAAGGTCATAGAGCCCAAAAACAAGATCAGCTGGCTCCCAGAAGGTTGGACCAACAATAATTGTGAGTCAATGAATCATGTCATAAAACTCACCACAGATTGGAAACCTCAAAAACTCCCTGACTTAATTTTAAGACTCAAATCCATATCTGAGCTGCAGTACTTGGACATACGGAGGAGCCTGCATGGACAGGGAAACTATAAAGTTGGGAGGGAATTCAAAGGGCATGAGGTTTCCCAGGCAATATGGGACAGTAAAAGTACAGAGGAAAAGGAGGTGGCTTTTCAGAAGTTTTTAAAAGCAAAGCTTCCAGAAAAAACTTCCAAGATAACATCACGAGATGGACATCTGGAGATCCCCTCTGTCTCTCAGCTGGCCAAAAAGCCTGGCCAGAAAAGATCAGCAAGGGCTCAGCGTAGTGTTACAACAAAAAAGAGGAAGACGGTTACCAAGTAACTTTAACCAGTAGCACCCCTATGCTAGGCATGTCAACTTGTAATAAGTGAACAATCTGCAGAAAGACCAGATCTCCAAGTTCATGATGGTGTTGTAAGCGTTTTGATCAGCTATGTTCGGCTAATAGATTTGTTGTACAGAGGGGGGGGGGGGGGCAGGTATAGACCCCTGGTGGACCCCGGTCAATGAAGTATCTAGGGTTAAAGTGAATAAACAAAAACTAAACGGTTAAGATAATATTCCAAGTTTTGGCAACAGTTTCAATGACCAAATAATAATAAAAAGTTTAAAGAAAAAAATATCTATATACAGGGAGACAAAAAATGATTACTGCTGAATGTGTGAGATGTAGGTGACACAACATGGACATGCCTGTATCTTAGCCAGGATGTAAATACATAGGAACACATAACCCTGAACAAGTTGGAAGGCTGGAATGAAAGAAATAAACTCCCACTAAGGCTTAGCCTTTAAAAAACTTACTGAAGTTTATACATACACATCCGGGAAAGCAGTAAAAAAAAATAAAAAAAATAAATAAAAATGAAATGAGTTCATACTATGTTTCTACTGTGACATATAGTTCACCCTATTTGTTGTGTGCAATTATCTCACAATGTGGGTCATGAGACATTCAAATTGAGGAAATTGAGTAAAAATCAAATTTTTTGGGGAATTGGAATACACTTGAGCAATAAAATGCACAATGTTTAGGCCTAAATAAAATGCTGTTGTTGGCTTTTAATAAACCATTAATTGTTTAAGATTGTCTTTGTGTTGTATTTTATATATCTGATCCAGTGAAAATGGGTGTCTATATATATATTGCTTACCGTAATTTTGATTATCCATTTGATGTTTGAAGAACATAAACAGTTGGAGTAAGACCTGTTGAGAGCATGGCTCTGGCTATGTCTGTGTTAAATTATCCACACACCTGACTCTGGTAAATTGTCCACACACCTGACTCTCGTTGACCTACGTACTAACAGTTGCATTGAAACTATGTTTCAATGCAACTATATTTGAAGGGCAAATATATCTACATATCTATATCTACATTTGGGTACTTTTGGGTACTCTTTTGGGTACCTTTGGGTACATTTGGATACTTTTGGGTACGCTTTTGTGTAGCTTTGGGTAGTTTTGGGTATGCTTTTGGGTAGTTTTGGGTAGTTTTGGGTACGCTTTTGGGTAGTTTTGGGTAGTTTTGGGTTGTTTTGGGTAGTTTTGGGTACACTTTCGGGTAGTTTTGGGTAGTTTGGGGTAGTTTTTGGTTGTTTTGGGTAGTTTGGGGTACGCTTTTGGGTAGTTTTGGGTAGTTTTGGGTACGCTTTTGGGTAGTTTTGGGTTGTTTTGGGTAGTTTTGGGTACGCTTTTGGGTTGTTTTGGGTTGTTTTGGGTAGTTTTGGGTAGTTTTGGGTACTTTTGGGTAGTTTTGGGTTGTTTTGGGTACGCTTTTGGGTAGTTTTGGGTTGTTTTGGGTTGTTTTGGGTAGTTTTGGGTTGTTTTGGGTAGTTTTGGGTACGCTTTTGGGTAGTTTTGGGTTGTTTTGGGTAGTTTTGGGTACGCTTTTGGGTAGTTTTGGGTTGTTTTGGGTAGTTTTGGGTTGTTTTGGGTTGTTTTGGGTAGTTTTGGGTACGCTTTTGGGTAGTTTTGGGTTGTTTTGGGTAGTTTTGGGTACGCTTTTGGGTTGTTTTGGGTAGTTTGGGGTAGTTTTTGGTTGTTTTGGGTAGTTTGGGGTACGCTTTTGGGTAGTTTTGGGTAGTTTTGGGTACGCTTTTGGGTAGTTTTGGGTTGTTTTGGGTAGTTTTGGGTACGCTTTTGGGTAGTTTTGGGTTGTTTTGGGTAGTTTTGGGTAGTTTTGGGTTGTTTTGGGTAGTTTTGGGTACGCTTTTGGGTAGTTTTGGGTTGTTTTGGGTAGTTTTGGGTACGCTTTTGGGTAGTTTTGGGTTGTTTTGGGTAGTTTTGGGTTGTTTTGGGTTGTTTTGGGTAGTTTTGGGTACGCTTTTGGGTAGTTTTGGGTTGTTTTGGGTAGTTTTGGGTACGCTTTTGGGTTGTTTTGGGTAGTTTTGGGTAGTTTTGGGTAGTTTTGGACAATTAGTATGACCCGATATACAAGCTCATAGTGCGGCACTCGGCCACCGCAAAAAGCACGGTCGCGGCCCCTGTCGCGGCCCCTGGTTTTCACACACACACACACACACACACACACACACACACACACACACACACACACACACACACACAGGTTGTTGGTCAGGCAAAATCAGTAATGAGAGGTCAGCTGACCTTAAAGTTTGAAAGTGTTGAATAAAGTTCAGCCAGATATCTCAGTTGTGCTGTGATGGTCTAACAAGCTGCTAGGAGATCAGGGCGTAACTGCAGGACAGAATTATGGAGTCAGATCACTGCCAACACTACCTATCAAAGTTTCGAAAGGTTGAAACATTATTTGCAAGAAAAAAGTTCTGAATCTTTGAAAATATTTTTGCAAGACTAAAAAAAAAATGTTTTGAATCTTTGGGAAAAAGTTTTTAACGCTTGCATAAATAGAGAGAGAGAGAGAGAGAGAGAGAGAGAGAGAGAGAGAGAGAGAGAGAGAGAGAGAGAGAGAGAGGGGGGGGGGGGGGGGGGAGCAAGAGAAAGACAGAGCCAAATAATAGCCAGAGAGAAAGAGAGGAAGACAGAGAGAGGAAAGAGTGCTAATACCTGTAGTAGGCAGAGAGAGTTAGAGAGAGAGTCAGATGGAGAGTCGGACACGGCCACAGCAGAAAGTTTGTGGCCGTGCAGGGATCGATATAACCTGGTGTGGGTGAATATCGAGCGATGGTATCGGACACAAACACCCCTGAGAAACCAACCCACTCTGACCTGAGACTCCTACATGCTCCTATGATGATGATCAGGTCATATCAGATCACAGAGGTCAAGAGGTCAGAGTAGAGCAGAAGAGAACGAAAGCCCCCCCGGAGCTGTCAGAGGTTAAAGTACATAGTGCAGTGAACTACAGTCCAGCTCCACTGCTCCAAAGACCACCAAAGACCACCCACCATCCTGCAGGCCCTCATTAGCACCAGTGGTAGCAAATGTTTACTGCAGTTTTTTTTTACCTACAGTAAGTAAAAGTATCAATGCTACAATGTAGAAATACTCTGCTAGGGGCACGGTCACACCGCACTTTTATTTTACCTATGGGGCGGAATCTGCCAATGCGTTGTCAGTGCAAATGTGTGGATTCATGGTCTTACGCATCTTTCCGCGAGTCGCGCACATCTTGCGTTTATGCCTGCTGGCATAAACGCCAGCAGGCATAAACTCTATACGCTCTATACGCCTGCTGGTAAAATATGCCATACAATACTGGCTGCAAAAAACTGGCCGCGCACAACCTGAGTTCAATCATTGAGACCTGAGGCGATTCTTAAAAAAAATGTTTTTCTAAATCCTAACAGTTTTTTGAAAAAAATATTTCAGTTGTTGTTGCTGTTGTAGATCGGCTATTTTCAAATGGCCGAAATGTATATAGGGCTGAAGTGGTTCATATGTTTTGTAATAATAATCACAATCTACAAAGTAACTAGTAACTAAAGTTTTCAAATAATTGTAGTGGGGTAAAAGTACAATATTTGTCTCTGAGATGTAGTGGAGTAGAGGTACAATAACTGAAAATTGGAAATACTTCCAATACTACTTTATTATTCATTCATAACTGAGCTCTCTTCAATATGTTTTGGATCCTGAGCTTATGTTTGGAAATGGACTTAATGTTCTACACGTTGCTAACTTTTGTGTTTCGGGAAATGGTTTCGACTCCATCGATCGTCCATCGTTCCGAGCGGGAGATTTGTTATGTTTTATAAAATATAGCGATAGAAAGACAGATCCTGGAGTAACCTTGAGGATAAATGTTTTGATCCAAAATGGTTTAGCCCTGTAGACTCGAATGTTGATGGTGTGATGCAACGCGAGGCCAGAATTCATGTACGCAGGCCTGTGTGTGGAAGTAAAGACAACGCTCAAGTCTGGACAATCTGTTTCTATTAAATACAATACTGTATAACAATCAGAACCCATACGATTGTATGTCCGAGTTATATTAAAGAACTAATGGTCCTGTACCTGCGTGAGTAATTCTTTATACTGTAAACAAACTGTAATGCAGACCAAAAGGAAAACACAAAACTGTTGGTTTTGAAATTAAATTGCAGTATCTCAATCAAACAAAATAATAATTCAATTTGATTAAACAATCAGTAGACTTCAAAATACAAATGAAAGATGATCAAACTCTGATCTTTAGTCCCGCAACGCTAAGTTATTTTAAATGTCTCCAATGAGTATAGTTTCCCAAAAGGAATCCAAAAGGAATCCAACAAATATTGTATATATTCTATTTTCCCCAAATCCAGCAATCGGCAAAGTCAGCAAATAAAAAGGCAATGCATTGCATAAAAAAAAGAAAAAAGTATATTCCTCACCCAACCTTTAAGTCAGGAGGCCACAGGAGGTTCCTTTGTCCTGTTGTTTCTGAATTGATTCAGAACCCAGACCGTCAGAAACTTTCTTTTGACCAAACTTCCTTTCTTCCACCTCACAAAGTTATTCGGCCACACTACTCAGTGGTTTAACAAGTTCCGATTCTGGTTTAGTATTGGCTTACAAGAGTCTCTTTGACAAACCACCACCAAACACTCTTTTACCTAAAATGGAACCCCTCGCCGCCTCACTTCCTCTACTTTTATAGCGGTTCCTGGTACCTCACTTCCTGTGGAACTTTCCACAGTGATCCCATCCTGGAACTTTTGCTACATGTGCTGCTTTTTCCCCACAGCTCCAACTATGAGTGAACCATGTCAACAGAAAATGAATCAACTTACAAAACAATTTAGTTTTTTTTCTCGTACACTACATTTAGGTGTTAAATATTCAACCATATTTTAACCAATATATTCCCTTGTAATCACCAAGTATGTTATGTTTATTTTCTTTCAATACTCATCATACCTGGACAGAAAATACATCATTTCACACATTTATGTGGCAGTGTCACAACTGTACGAACAGAAACATTAGAGAATCAACTAAATATACTAAGGAAGACGGGGGGGAAGCGTGTGCGCGGGCATGCATGCGCATGTGTACGTGCATGCATCAACACTGTATTACCAAATACTGTATGTCACCCCTTCCTTCCTTCATTGTGCCCTGCATTCCCTCATTCACCTGCCAGCCTCTAACAGACCATGTCACAACCAGGCTTCATCAGTCACAGCTCACTTCTCTCTCTCTCTCTCTCTCTCTCTCTCTCTCTCTCTAGGTTAAAGAACCAGCAGGAGTGTGTGCGCTCTAGAGATTAGTCCCTGCTATACTTGACATGACAGACAAATGGCAGGGGAGAAGTGTGTGTGTGTGTGTGTGTGTGTGTGTGTGTGTGTGTGTGTGTGTGTGTGTGTGTGTGTGTGTGTGTGTGTGTGTGTGTGTGTGTGTGTGTGTGTGTGTGTGTGTGTGTGTGTGTGTAGTGATGGAACTGTGTGGCAGCTAATTAAAAGTATGATTAGTGGATAATTAAAATAGGTCTCTGTCTTTAGAATGCCAAACGACCACAGACAGAGGAGAAAGACACACACACACACACACACACACACACACACACACACACACACACACACACACACACACACACACACACACACACACACACACACACACACACACACACACACACACACACACACACACACACACACCGCAGATATGTAAGCTGGCAGGTGGGAGTGTGTTATTTCAGCATTATAATGGAGACATAATGGTAGTTTGTAAAGACAGAACACAGAGAGAGAGAGACAGGTAGAAAGAGAGAGAGACAAAGAGATACTGTACATAGAAGAGAGAGAGAGAGAGAGAGAGAGAGAGAGAGAGAGAGAGAGAGAGAGAGAGAGAGAGAGAGAGAGAGAGAGAGAGAGAGAGAGAGAGAGAGAGACAGACAGAGAGAGACAGACAGAGACACACAGAAAGAGACAGAGAGAGAGATACATAGAAAGAGAGAGACAGAGACATGTAGAAAGAGAGAGACACAGAGAGAGACAGAGACATGTAGAAAGAGAGAGAGACACAGAGATACATAGAAAGAGAGAGAGACAGGTATAGAGAGAGACAGAGAGAGACATGTAGAAAGAGAGAGAGACACTGAGATACATAGAAAGAGAGAGAGAGAGACATGTAGAAAGAGACAAAGGAAGACACAGAGGATCAGATAGAAAAGAAGACATGGCACCTCTTACAGATAAACATCCACAACATTAATCATCATCAGCAAAGGCTATAGAGGACACACTCACTCACATGCACACACACACACACATGCATTCATTTTTCAGTCCCCTCTTTCAGGCTTCTCTCCCTCTGCCCGCCCCCCCTCTCTCTCTCTCTCTCTCTCTCTCTCCCTCCCTCTCTCTCTGCCACTCTGACTGATAGCTGCAGACAGAGAACAGACGAGTGGAATATGAACCTGGATCATTTGGTCCAGTCCGTCTCCCTCTCAAACAAACACCTATGAAGGCGGTTGGCTAGTAATTGGTGTAGTGCGCGCGTACACACTTACGCAGTTACGCACGCACGTACGTACGTACGCACGCACGCACGCACGCACGCACGCACGCACGCACGCACGCACGCACGCACGCACGCACGCACGCACGCACGCACGCACGCACGCACGCAGGCACACACACACACACAGTACAACTGTACATGACTGCGTAATCCGTCGTGTTATACATTTAATCCTTCCACCGCAGCTGCTGAAGAAAATGTGATTAGCTGGATTATGGTCAAATAAGCAGCCACAAATAAATAAATATGAAATACATTGGCACACGCTTGTATGTATTGTGGAGGACTCAAGGGTTTCTGTAAATGTCTGTCTGTCTGTATAACATTTAATGCTCATATATGGTAAATGGTGCATTTATATATCTTTATCCAAGGTGCTTTACAATGATTGTGTATTACATTCACCCATTCACACACACACACACACACATTCACACACCGATGGCGGAGGAAACCATGCAAGGCACCAACCTGCTCATCGGGAGCAATTATGGGTTTAGTGTCTTGCTCAAGGACACTTCGACACTAACTCTGGGGGGGCCGGGATCAAACTGGAAATCGGGATCGAACTGGGAACCTTCCGGTTCCCAAGCAGCCGCTTTACCTCTTGAGCTTGTTGTGAGCTTGTAGATCGGCTATTTTTGGCGAACGTTCCCCCCAGAATAGGGATGCTGGGGGTTCAAGTGGTTAACAAAAGTGGCATTTTAAGTTGTAAGCATATTTTGATTATCGTTAATCGCAATTATTTTTGCCACAATAATCGTGACACGTCATTTTCATATCGTCCCTAGCTCTCGTCATAGACTGGCCTCCATGTATAGTGGGTACTGCACTAACAGGTACAACAGGCACCTGGCAAGCTTCGATCCCAACGGGCATCGGCCTAGTTATGGGAAGCCGTCATCAGCCTCACATTTCACATATTTTCTCCTTTCCAAAACTTGTTAAACTTTGTCTCTTTTATTTAACTTTCCATTTATTGGAGGTACTGTACGTGACAGGGCAGAAATATAAACCCGGAAACAACCTGAGGACAGAGTGGCCTTGAATTTATGCCTGAATAACAAGGTTACAGCATACCATTTCTTATCATACTGTATTATAGGGCTATTACAAAGAATAGTTTATGCTGACATCATCTCCACCGAATATACCAGAAACCAGTCTGCTGAAGGAGAGACTTCAAAAAGCATATTGTTCCCATTGTTTCTACCAAAAATACATTTTTTATACTTGTCCTGAGGGCAGACATAAACCCACACATGAAAAAAAAAGATCCAGTGTTGAGCAAAGCCACAACAAATTGTTCCTGACAGAACCGGAAATGAATATTCATAGCGTGACAGTAGAGCCTGGAGTGCAGCCTTCATAATACAATCCAATCCCACTCTACCTTGATAATCTGGCTGAGAAGTGCACAATACAATTAAGACGAGTCCTCATTCCCTCCCTGTGTCCCTCCCCTCTTCACACGCGTGTGCTCTCTGCCAGGCACGTGCACAACAAAGACATCAAAGGGGGCTTGAGCCCCTGCCCTTTTACCCGTCTGTAAAAAGGGTGCCCTCACCAGACCATGAATGCAGCATTTACTATATGGTGAAAGACCTGTAAATGTCCCCTTTCCATGCCACATTCAAGAGAATTGCCTTTTCCAAACTCTCCTGAACTTGAATGCAGCATTTTATGTTGAAAATATTACCCTGCCGTGTGGCACATCTCCAGTAATGGCTGGATTATACCTGGTTGAGCGCGGAGTGGCTCAACCAGGTATTTGAGCCACTTTGAGCCATATAAACCGAAAATAGCCGATTTGTGAGCTTGTAGATCAACTATTTTCAGGCTATAAATACATTTTCAGAATCTGCCCCTCCGATATTTTCTGCACGTCCATGCTCTCTGCCTGTCGTCATGCAGTACGTTTGTAAAGTGTTGTAACTTTACAAACAAGAAATATTTAAGAAGCAGAGTATATATAGCTTTTCCACTTAAATATGATTCTATTTAAATTGTAATGTAAAGCAATCAGATTCATGAGGTTATAAGAAATACATATAATAAGTAATCCTTGACAAGCCATGAGGCCCATAGGGCAGGAGCCTATCTCCTGTTGTCTGTACTGTGAGGCAGCTTGATGTAAAAGTAAACCCCCTGGACATGACGCTAGTATGTCGCAGGGACTTACAGTAGGCATTGGGCCTAATTTTTAGAGTCTTTAATTATGACCGGGCTGGAGATCAAACCCAGACCTCTCAGTCCCATGGCGGACACTCTAACCCATTGGTTCTCAAAGTGGGGTCCGGGGACCCCCAGGGGTCCTTGAGGGAGTTCCAGGGGGTCCCCAGCTAAATATGTGTTGATTATGGATAGTTAGGAACCAAATGGACCCTTATCCCAGCTGGCACGCGACGTCCGTTGACGTTGATTTTTGGTTGGATTTAGGTTGTGACGTCAGCTAACCAAAATCCAACGTTGGACCAACGTCAACTTCCAACGTTGTATCAACGTATTAATTTGACGTCAATTGACGTTGATATTTGGTTGGTTTTAGGTTGTGTTGGTAACTGACCAATAACCAACGTCTATTCAACGTAATATCCCAACGTCATGTTGACGTCGAATACTGACATGCTGTTGTCGGATTCTTGACCAAACCTCAATGTCTGCCCAACGTTATTATGACAACGTCCACACAACGTTGCAGTCTAACATCATCAGACGTTGATATTTGGTTGGTTTTAGGTTGTGTTGGTAACTGACCAATAACCAACGTCTATTCAACGTAATATCCCAACGTCATGTTGACGTCGAATACTGACATGCTGTTGTCGGATTCTTGACCAAACCTCAGTGTCTGCCCAACGTTATTATGACAACGTCCACACAACGTTGCAGTCTAATATCATTAGACGTTGATATTTGGTTGGTTTTAGGTTGTGTTGGTAACTGACCAATAACCAACGTCTATTCAACGTAATATCCCAACGTCATGTTGACGTCGAATACTGACATGCTGTTGTCGGATTCTTGACCAAACCTCAATGTCTGCCCAACGTTTTTATGACAACGTCCACACAACGTTGCAGTCTAACATCATTAGACGTTGATATTTGGTTGGTTTTAGGTTGTGTTGGTAACTGACCAATAACCAACGTCTTTTCAACGTAATATCCCAACGTCATGTTGACGTCGAATACTGACATGCTGTTGTCGGATTCTTGACCAAACCTCAATGTCTGCCCAACGTTATTATGACAACGTCCACACAACGTTGCAGTCTAACATCATCAGACGTTGATATTTGGTTGCTTTTAGGTTGTGTTGGTAACTAACCAATAACCAACGTCTGTTCAACGTATTATCCCAACGTCATGTTGACGTCGAATACTGACATGCTGTTGTCGGATTCTTGACCAAACCTAAATGTCTGCCCAACGTTATTATGAGAACGTCCACACAACGTTGCAGTCTAACATCATCAGACGTTGATATTTGGTTGGTTTTAGGTTGTGTTGGTAACTAACCAATAACCAACGTCTGTCCAACGTATTATCTCAACGTCAGTTTGACGTTGAATACTGACATGCTGTTGTCGGATATTTGACCAAACCTCAATGTCTGCCCAATGTTATTATGATAACATCCACACAACGTTGCAGTCTAACATCATCAGACGTAGATATTTGGTTGGTTTTAGGTTGTGTTGGTAACTAACCATTAACTAACGTTTGTTCAACGTATTATCCCAACGTCAGGTTGACGTCGAATACTGACATGCTTTTGTCAGATTTTTGACCAAACCTCAGTGTCTGCCCAACGTTATTATGACAACGTCCACACAACGTTGCAGTCTAACATCATTAGACGTTGATATTTGGTTGGTTTTAGGTTGTGTTGGTAACTGACCAATAATCAACGTCTATTCAACGTATTATGTCAACGTCGTGTTGATGTAGAATACTGACATGCTATTGTCGGGTATTGTGACCAAAACCCAATGTCTGCTAAACTTCATAATGAAAAGATCTCCTCAACATTCAAACCTCATTAGATGTAGATATTTTGCTGGGTTAATGTGGCTGTTACTTAAACAAAATCCAACATAGTCTGGCTGTAGAATATGGACAATAAGTACTGAAGGTTCTGACATAGAGTAATGATCTAGCATCTGTTTAACCTGCAATAGTCCAACCAGAGCAATTGGTAGCTGTTTCATCTGTGGTTCAACTATATTCTTCCAGATGAGCTACAGGGCCACCCCATGGCCCAGAAAGGTGTTTGTGCAGTTCTATAACCCTCAGCCTTTTCCAGATAACTGAATTTGACTTTCAGACAAATACCATCAAGTTGCTCCTGGGGCACATGCCAGCATCCCACCTATAGTGAACCTGTGGCTGTATATGAGACTGATTAGCTACAGGTTTCTTTGCCAGTGTGGATTTAGAGCCAAGGCAACATGGTTAAGGCCAGTTATACCTTTTCCCTTCCGCTTTAGCAGATGTTAGTTGTCGGTGATCAGCCAGCTGCATCTTAAAGGAATGCGACCGACAGTGAGGTAGGTAGACAGCCATGTCAACTCTTTATCGTCAATAATTTGCCCTTAGTTTGCTTCAGGAGACCTTCCTTAGTTCCAGAGGGCAAATTCAGTTTCAGCTTATGGCTGCTCAAATGTTTTATGTTGAGCGCTTGGGGTGGGTGGACTGTAGGGTCCACCCCTACAGTGTCTTGCTCAGGACACTTCGCCCCGTCCAGGGCCTTTGAGGCAAACCGGGGACCTTCTGATTATCTAACCAGTAACCTATGCTGCCCTAAATAATAAACCCATATGAAAAGAAATGCATCAATACATTACAATGCATAGACACCGGCCTACCTCAAAACCAGGGTCTTCCTTAGTTGTGACATATGGAGCAAGAGTGTGTGACTGTGACACCATTTATCATCCACACCACTATGTATGTACTACTGGGTGGACGGAAGGGCGGACAGATGGACAGACAGACAGACAGACAGACAGACAGACAGACAGACAGACAGACAGACAGACACTTTTTTTGTTACCCTTTCAGCCTAAATGCATGACTGTACCTCATGCTGTTTACATTTCTGACTAATAAAGTAATCAATCAATCACAAAAAGTAAAATAATTGTTTGCCCTGATATGTAGTGGAGTAAAATAATAAAGTATCAAAAGATAGAAACACACAAGTGAATTTAAAAAATACAATGCTAAGTACAGTACTTGAGTAAATGTACTGATTTTCACCATTGTTCATGTTTCATAGCTGTTGCAGTTCTTTATTTTTGCATTATATTAATTGCTAATCAAATAAATGATTGAGGGAAATATTTCACTTTTTGCATTAGGCCTACAGCATAATGCCATATGACACATACAATGTAAACTGACATTTAACATAATAACATTGGGCAGACATTGAGGTTTGGTCAAATATCCAACAACAGCATGTCAGTATTTGACGTCAACCTGACGTTGGGATAATAAGTTGAACAGACGTTGGTTATTGATTAGTTACCAACACAACCTAAAACCAACCAAATATCTACGTCTAATGATGTTAGACTGCAACGTTGTATGGATGTTGTCATAAGAATACATTTCAAACTGGATTGTCAAATGTCTCCTCAAATCACTGAGCAGTATAGCAACGTTCTGCTCTTTCATTGGACGAATCATTGGACTTGTGGGTGGGACCACAGTTGTATAACACCAGACTGGGCGGGGCAACAGTAACTGCTGCAGGAGCCTGCAGTTTGAATTTGGAGGGAGAGAAGACAGGAAGAGATACTTGTTTGTGCATGGAGATGTTTTTTTGACCATCCCAGGACTTCTAGAATCACAATCTTTTGCACAGGTGAGTTCATAATTAATTTCCTTCTAACTTGAAATGAAATATTTGACTGTTTGTTTTTAAAATAAAGTTCTACATTCTGTTTATGACCGAGTGAGGTGATTTCTTCATATTGCAAATCAGTCATGCTTTGTTGTTTTCTTTTTCTTTTCCTTTTCTTTGCATGTTTTTGAAACTGGCAGCATTGTTTGAGTAAATCCTTTGCCCAAAATGGTTACAGTACCCGCCTTTTGTGGCAAAACAGTGGGAACTAGAAAGAGGCTATACTGCATTAACTAGATGGACTGATCCCCATTGCTTTGTGTTGGTGGCTTGGTGCTGCTGAGTTAAACATTTGAATTGCAGCTTTTAAAGCTAATGTCTTATTTTAGGTGCAGTTCTGTTGTTCATGCATGATTCATGTTTTCAGTTGGGAATGTGTGTTATTGAAGGGTAAAAGCTCACATGCCTCACAGCCTGATTTTTGTGTGAGACAGTGCTGTGTAACTAAAAATCAGGCATAAGGGTTGGTTGCATCTGAATAGCCTTGTGTAGCCTTTATCATAGTTTTGATTATATTAGCTTGTAAGACATTATTTTCAGTCTAATATTGGCCAAGCCTAACAGTAAAGCCCACCTAAAAAAAATAAACATAATAGAGGAATGTAAACACTATGTTGAAGATTGATTGGTAAGTAACCAATCCCCAACGTCTGTTCAATGTATCATGCTGACGTCATATTGACATAGAATACTGACATGCTGTTGTCAGGTATTGCAACCAAAAACCAACGTCTGCTTAACGTCATTATGCTGACGTTCACACAATGTCAAATTCTAACATCATTAAGCGTTGTTTTTTTGTTGAATTTAAGTTGTGTTGGTAAGTAACCAATACCCAACGTCTGTTCAACATATCATGCTAACGTCATATTAACATAGAATACTGACATGCTGTTGTCGGGTATTGTAACCAAAACCCAACATCTGCTTAACGTCGTTATGCTAACGTCCACACAATGTTAAGTTCTAACATCATTAAATGTTGATTTTTGTTGGTTTTAAGTTGTGTTGGTAAGTAACCAATGCCCAACATCTGTTCAACGTATCATGCTAACGTCAAATTGACAAAGAATACCGACATTCTGTTGTCGGGTATTGAGACCAAAGCCCAATGTCTTCTTAACGTTATGACGTTAACGTCTACACAACGTTAAATTCTAACGCCATTAGACGTTGATATTTTGTTGGTTTTAATTTGTGCTGTTAAGCAACTATAATACAACGTTTTCTCAAAGTTTTTTTCATTTCTGAGGAATGTAAACACTATATTGAAGATCTATTGGTAAGCCATCTTAAGTTGAAATATTGAAGTAAGTCCTGTACAGTTGAATGGCCCAAACAGAGTGAAGAAGAGTTAGTATTTTGCCATAACCGATACTTGATATACAGTAGCTGATAATGAAGTAGGTGTACTGTAGGTTTGATAGCTGTCGTTTTCGACGCTGTTCCAGCCCATATTGAATTTAAATGTCCACAGATGTTTCGGAAGGCAGAGGTAGCCTATCTAATCTGTTTTTTTGTGTGTGTGTGTGTGTGTGTGTGTGTGTGTGTGTGTGTGTGTGTGCGTGTGCGTGTGCGTGTGCTACTTCAGCTTCCAAACACCTGTGATCAAGACTTGGTGAGCCTCCACCAAGTCCGAAGTAAGTATAATATCAGGGCGTTAATTTGAGGGGTAATATGCTTTAAATTGGTTGTAATTTAAAAATATATATTGAATTAGATGATTCAGGTTTCCCACGGTAGTGACTTTCCTGGAACATTTTGAATTGAGTTATAAATTCCCACAGGGCTTTGGGCACCCTGATGATAGTTTTTTGACACAGTTAAACATAACAGGCACAGATAAACTAGTAAACATTAGTCTACAGTCAGCAGTGTAATGTAAAAGCAGTCTTATAGCGTTAATATTGAAAGGGTAGGGATGTGAAGTTTCACTCAACCAACGATTCGATATAATTCACCATACTGGGTTCACAATACAATTTCTTCTTGGGTTTTCTCTGAAGTAGTTGTGCCACGGCATGAGGCCATTGTGAGAAGTCTCTATCTTGCGTCAAGTATATTTTTCATTCATAATGTGTTGTGTATTTCTTATTTTCATGCTAGATGTGGTACATCAAGAGGTGGAAGGTCCTCTCAAGTAGAATACATCGGGTAAGTACCTCCACACTGAACTTCACTATTATTTGACAATAAAGCAACATAATTTTGATTTAAAACAAGTTTGATTTTTCACCGCTATTAAAGGCATCAGGTTAACGGCTATAAAAATGAGGCATCATATACAGTATATGAATAGTTTTGATGCGATAGCATCAATATATTCTAAAGAAGTATTTGTATAATTTATTCGTCATGTCCCTGGTGTTTAAAGACCTTAAGAGGTGTAACGATAGAATAATATCTTAGCTGTCCACTTAATATGGCATTTTCCTTCCTGTGACTTTTACCATACTCTCAGGTTGTCATGGTTGGAGACACAGGAGGTAATTCATTGGATGATGCACCCAGAAGAATGATGCCGTTCCTCATGTCACATGAATTGACACTCCAGTACAACCTTTGTTGACATCATGGCAAGAATAAGTCCCCGGGGCCTGTGTCTTTTTGACGTTGCATATGGTAAGTTAAACATTTTAATTGCCCGATGTAACTTGACCTTTCCGTTATCTTTCAAATTCAAAAAGGAGTGCTACAAAATGTTGATTATTTTTATATACGTTGGCAGTTATGCCTAAGTTCAAGAGTTTGGAATCACTGTGAAAATTAAGTAAGTACAGCCAAGACACTGATGATAATGATGAATGTAATAATAATAATAATAATAATAATAATAATAAGGGTAATAATAATAATAATAATAATAATAATAATAATAATAGTAATAATAATAAGGGCAATAATAATAATAATAATAACTTATATTCTTCAACATTTCTGTTCATTAAATAATCCACCAAGTGCAGCAATATCTTTAAAGACCTTAGGCATTCTAGATGTCATATTCTCTAGATATCCAGGTCAAATTTCACCCCATATTTTCAGTAGAATTTGCCGTACTTTGAGACTGGTTTGTATAAAACTTCTCATGAACCTTACGGTATAGCTGTTCCCAACATAGGATTTAGATCAAGCAATTGTGATGGCCCTTCCATCAGAGACAGTACTCATATCTGCAAACTCAGTTAATTTCAAAATCATAATTTCTCACTGATTCCAAACTTTTGAACAGATATCTGTCAGTCAATAAAGATGTTTCATAATGTAAAAATCAAGTTAGAGTTATTAAAATAGCTTATTCCTGTCATTTATCTTTAGGGGAACTAAAGAAGAATGCAACCCTCAACAAATTAAACAGAATGATGCAGAGAAGACTCTCCAAGTGATTTACGGGAGCTCAGTGTTATTTCTCTCTCTTTTTAACGTTTTTGCCCTTGGTGCATATGTTATAGACATGCCTCAAAGAATGCACTTCATTGTTTTTATTGATTTGTACTGTTTAGTTATTTTAAAGTTTCACAAATGGAATCATTTTCCTACAAAGGCACTTTGGGCTCTGAACCTATTCACCAAACCTGTAACTGTTTGGACAACAATATGACTTGTAATTTCTGTTTGTTTATACTACCTATTCAAATGTGCCAATTACAAGTTTAAAAAATATATAATAATGTTGTTTTATTAAACTTTGTCAAATAATATTGTCTGATATTGTATTTTCACCTTGGTAAAACTTGACACTGAAACAAGATGTAATTTGTTGTTGTTTGTCTGACGTCGTGATGATGAGATATCGACGTCAAAATGACGTCTGGAAGATGTCCTGTTCCCACCGCCCACTCAGTGGGCACAGGAGACGTTATTTTAACGTTGATATCTTGTTGTGACAAGATATCTACGTGACAAGGTAACTCTGGAGGTTGACGTCCTGCTAATGTTGGATTGACATTTTATTACTAATATATAACTAAAATACAACGTGATTACAACGTTAGAAATATGTCATATTTTGATTGTACTCTAACGTTGAGCCAATGTTGTACTATGACGTCAACCCGATATACATTTTCAGCTAAAATACAACTTGTCAGTTTATGACGTCAGACAAACGTTAGGTTATGACGTCAGACAAACTTTCATTTACAACTAAAATACAACTTGTATCCAACGTTGGGAGTCTAACCTTTAATCAACGTCTACATAACATCAGAGATTGACGTTAAATCAACGTTAGTTTAAGATGTCAAACCAACGTCAGTTTATGACGTCAGACAAACGTTAGGTTATGACGTCAGACAAACTTTCATTTGCAACTAAAATACAACTTGTATCCAACGTTGGGAGTCTAACCTTTAATCAACGTCTACATAACATCAGAGATTGACGTTAAATCAACGTTAGTTTAAGATGTCAAACCAACGTCAGTTTATGACGTCAGACAAACGTTAGGTTATGACGTCAGACAAACTTTCATTTACAACTAAAATACAACTTGTATCCAACGTTGGGAGTCTAACCTTTAATCAACGTCTACATAACATCAGAGATTGACGTTAAACCAACGTCAGGTTATGACGTCAGACAAACTTTCATTTACAACTAAAATACAACTTGTATCCAACGTTGGGAGTCCAACCTTTAATCAACGTCTACATAACATCAGAGATTGACGTTACATCAATGTTAGTTTAGGATGTCAAACCAACGTCAGGTTATGACGTCTAAACAACGTTGGGTTATGACGTCTAACCAACGTTGGGTTATGACGTCAGACAAACTTTCATTTACAACCAAAATCCAACGGTCATCCAACGTTGGAGTACAACGTTGGGACAACGTTGTACTGACGTCGCGTGTCAGCTGGGATGGGTCTGTAACTGAGAGTGTACAAATGACGGGTCCATTTGGTTCCATTTGGTACACTCTCAGAGTTACATTAACATTGATTTTACAATATAAATTGGGGTCCAAGCGATAGAAAGGCCATTAAATGGGGGGCCGTAGCCTAATGCATGTCAAACTGGGGGTCCTTGAAATTAAAATGGTTGAGAATCACTGCTAGAGCCGTAAAAAAAATCTCTTATGGGGGTCCCTGGCATATCTTTTCAAATGGGGGTCCGCGGGCTAATAAGGGTCAATTTGGGGGTCCTTGACATGAAAACGTTTGAGAACCACTGCTCTAACCACAAGGCCACTGAGCTGGAGAGATATACTGCCCTGCCAAGCCAAAGTGCAGTAACTACGGGGGAAGAAATCACTGAAAAGTGGGTTTAAAAGTGATTCAACCTCATTTGGTCGGCCAAATGAGATATCGGCATAAGTGATATTACAATAAATGTACACCTGTTCTTGAGGTAATTGTTCATCTCCCAAAATCACAAAGGCTAATTTGACTTTTGGGATACACAAACAAGTGGGTGTGTCCAAAAACGTAGTTACTGGACTTTGGCTTGGCAGGGCAGCATACTGTAGCTCTGGGTATGATCTCTACTGGTCTTTGGTCTACATGTCACTGTGAACCACGTTATGTTTTTTATGTTTCCTCCTTTTTCTCCTGAGGGCCATCCTCAGGGGCCATCCTCTTCCTCTTCATCATCTTTCTCTTCATCATCTTTTCTCTGATATGCTTGGACCCCGTTGCCATTTGCAGTTTGTTTGTTTGTTTGTTTGTATTTTTGTTTATTTAATTTATTTAACCCATTAGAGTGGTGTGCTACGTGCCGTGCTACGAGCTGCTATTTTTGAAAAATCTTGAAAATGTGTGAACATCTTTGAATATATGTATTATTTATAACACTTTTAACTTCTGGGGGTCCCTGGAACAACATATTTTGAGATGGGGTCGGCGGCCAAATACATATCATTTTGGGGGTCCTTGACATGAAAATGTTTGAGCACCACTGATATAGAAACGTTTTTTTCAGAATACTGCTGGGAATTAGAAGACATTTGTAGAATCGTTATAAGGTCTTAAATGGGTTAAATGGGATCACAGTTTGTTTCTCTTTCTATAGGGCTATGTTATGTTTTCAGTTATTGTTGGTAGTCATGGCTGCCAGTTCCCACCTGATGTCATGTGGGAGTTCTGACTGCTCCACACCGTACTGAATAACTGCTAGCTTGCATAACGTCTTCAGATTAGGACTTAAATCTAAGATATACAGGTCATCAGGTGTGCTGTATCCTCCAAAGAGGATGACACAATTTCCCACCATGCAAGAACGCATCCAAGACATCCCACACGGGGCTTTCCCTTTGGACTCACTCTTCTTCCATGAGAAGGTCTGTGAATTGAATTTCCACAGATCACTGAAGTACTGGTTCGAGTTGTTGCCACCAAATACTATGTACAGCTCTCCATTGTAGGCAAAGGCTGAATGACCATAGCGTCCTTCTGAAAGAAGCTGTGCAGAAGGTGTGCTCAGCCAGCAGTTGGTCTCTGTGTCAAACACTCTGATGTTGTTGTACCAGTATCCCTGGTTCCCCCGGCCCCCAAATATAAACATCTTTGTCCCGATGATGGTGGCAGAGTGATATGACAAACCAGGTGCAGGAGTGTCTCTGGTGTTAATTAAAGACCAGACCATTGTAGAGGTGTCCAACTTGTAGAGCTCATTAGTGGGTCCAATGAACTGGATGTATCCTCCATAAATATACATAACCTTCCTCAAGACACAGGCTGAGTGGCTCTGCCTCTCCACTGGAACAGCACCAGAAATATTGGGTTTGGACCATCTGTGGTTGTCAACATCAAATGAATAAAGCATGTTACCGCAAGGACATCCCCCCCAGACGTAGACAATATCTTCTACCAGAACAGCTGTGTGGCCCCAGCGCACGAGGGGAACCTCAATGTGATGTTCTTCTATTCCAGTTTTCACTGGCTTCAACTTCATCCAGCGTAAAGAAAGTGTGTTGAAGATGAGGACTTCAATCTGATCACTGTTGTTGTTGTTGTTACCGTAACCTCCAAAAGAGTACAGCTTGTGTCCGACTAACACAGCAGCCGGCCAGGAAAGTCTAGGTCCTTTCAGATGTGTCGTCCAGTGAAACATTTCACACACCAGCACCACTGTGAATCAGTGCAACTAATTTACAGAAGAGGTTGTTGGAAGGCAGGGCAATTTGTTGCTAACAATTGCTGAATGGTGTTGTGTTGGAAAATACGATGAAAATATTTAAAAGGACGATGGTGTGATGTCATTCCATGATGACATCATGATATGGAATAGCTAATGACGTTACTCAAACTGAATGGCCATTTTAGCAATGTGCTAATAATAAGATTTGTTTTGTCAGTACTATGACACCAGTACTATGACATCGGTCATCCATAGTTGGGCATATCGAGATAAAGACACACAGACAGATATGCAGAGAAGTAGAAAGGCAACACCTTGGGAAACAGAGTGTCTGTGGACTGGTAAGGCCTCGTACACACGGTTAAAACACGCAACGCATGCTTTGGACCCTGAAGTGTCTGTAACTCCGAGAGTGTACAAATGGAACCCTCTCGGACATAACAAAAAATAAGAAAAATTATTATTATGTATTTTATGCAATGTGTTATTTTCCACCACATTAAGAGACCAAAGGAGCAATTCAATTATAGTATGAGATAGAGGGGGGGGGGGGGGGGGGGGCAGAGAGGGAGAACGGGTAGGGGCGGGGCGGGGCTGGGGGTGACGGGACCAATTGGAACACAGAAGGTTCTTGGAGACACCAGAGAAGAAATGCTGTTGTTTCATTTTAATTCTTCTCTATCTGGAGTTGTCTTAATTAAAGCTATTGAACACAGTTGATGTGAAATGTCATTATGTTGATATCATAATATTATTAGAAGAACTCACTCCAGTGACTTGAATGAAAAACCAAAAAGGAACAGGCAATCAACTTTAATTTAACCCAGTCTCTTTTAAAAGTCCATTATCTCTATCCTGGAATTTGTTTTGTCCTTATGGGACATATTTGATCTACTCAACAAACCCAAGCACTCAGCAGACTCTACAGAGACAACGTGTACTTATTCAGTCAGCAGAAGTAGGTTAGAACTAGAGAGTGGTGGAAAAAGTACTGTAGATCTGCTATTTTCAAATAGCCTAGGTATAAAATAGGGCTGAAGTGGTTAATGTATGTTTTATAATGTAATCATTTATATCTGCAATATCTTTCAAGTAATTGTAGTGGAGTAAAAGTACAATATTTGCCTCTGAGATGTAGTGGAGTAGAAGTAAAAGTATCAACAATTGGAAATACTCCGGTAAAGTAAAAGTATCTCAAACCTATACTTGAGTAAATGTATTTAGTTACTTTACACCACTGCTGGTGGATATGCGTCCTCCCCCCCCCTCTGTCTCCAATGTCCTGTCTCTCTATCCTATGTCTTGGTAACATGACTTCAAATCACAATTATTTAAATCTTTTGCCTCAGTTTACTACATAGACAGTAAAAAAAGATGGACAAAGGAACGCCCATAGACTCAACAAACCTTAAATGAAGCCTATTTTAAAACAATTTCAAATCCACCATCTTTATATATCCGGTCCGAATATGCAAATAAGAAGCCGGAAATGAATGAATGCTATTGGTTGGGACCAGAGCGGGGTTGGGGAATGAATGCTATTGGTTGTGTAGCTTGTCAATCAAATCATCACAAGGTAGCCACGCCCCTCCTACAGCATACCCTACTTTATCTAAAAATAAATGGGACCATAATTTACCAAAACGCATATCATGGTGATTGAAAGAAGACTTTAAACTAGCGACTGGAATCATATAGTATTCATGACCATGTTTATCAAGGTAATCAAGTATAAAGTTCGGCAAAAACCCATTCACTTTAATGGAGCTTAATTACTTCTGACACCAGCAGGTGTGAAACAGCGAGACTACAGGTCATTCATATGAACTCTCTCTTCCTATATAGCCTCAATTTGCAACTCGGAAGCTGGCCCCTTGGTTTACTATTAAAAATATTATTATCTATATATAAATATATATTATATATTATAACATTATATCATTTTGTAGGTGAAGATTGGCTATTCACTATTGTTGTATGCCAACATTGTACAATGCAAATGAACACAGGGTTAAGTGGTTAATCAGACAAAAATAGAAGAAGAGAAGGAAAAAATAATATATTTAGCTAGCACCTACGCCATTTCATTTCTGCTATAGCTAGGTCATGGCCAGAAAAACACACAGCAGTGGTAGCAGTACATAGAATTGATATACAAAAGACCCCAGAAGTGTTTTAAAGTGAAATAGCCCTTTAATTATTTCAATGATTTACCACCTACAGGCCACAATACACCAGTGGGGCTTAGCAATGTGTTTGCTCTACTCTTTAAATATGATCTGAGGGAGGTATATAACTATAATTATGACTACAATAATTACAACTAACAATAACTACGGTAAGTGCTTTTTGTGAATAGCCATGTGCATTTTTCCTTGTGGTCTCTAAAGACACAAGTTTCTTGTAAAAACAGTAAGCTAGGACGAGATATGCCACCAATATTGATTGCCTTGAATTTTTTTCATACACTGTACCATAATGTGAAGCACAAGAAATGTGATAAAATAAATTGATTGATGTATTGCATTTGATGCCACAGGGTCTTTTACTTTCACTTCCATAGGCAAATAAATCACATAATTGATAAGGAATCGCATGTATATTTTCAGTTCTATCAAAGGATTAAGTTCAGAACATATCAGATTTTAGATTATAGCTTAACCCATTAAAACCGGGAACACATCTGTGTAACCACTTAAACGGATGTGACCCCCCCCCCCCATCCCAGCCCTGTAAGACGAACGCTGTGTAAGCACAGAGCACCAGGAATCATCAAAGATCGAAGCCATCCCAACCACAGACTGTTCGAGATGTTGCCGCATGGAAAACGCCTACGCAGTCTCAAAGCTACTAGCAATAGACTGCAAAAAAACTTCTTTCCACGTACAATCAGGTACATGAACGATCTGACAAGAACCAGAACGGCAAAGGGAAGTGCTAACCTGCCCCCCCCCCCCCGCCCAACCATCCATCCCTTTTTTTGCACTACTATGCCTGAACTGCACCTGCTGCACCTTATCTGTTGTAGAATATACTGTGAAATTGTTTACACAAAGTTAGGTGGCAGCTACTTTAGAAAAAATGCTGGTGGTGTTTACAACGTACCAATTATTTTCTTTATTTTTTATGCACATGTACATTTGATTTGATTTGATGATGTTCTTTTCACTCTCTTTTTGCACTCTAACTTTAAATCGTTTTCTTTATTCTATTGTTATTACTTATGCTGCAGCATTGTCTAAAGGAAGCTGAACCAAAATAAGGCCTTAATGGGTTAAAGTATTTTCTATTCGCAGCATTTATTTCCACCATCTTTACCTGCAGTTTCACTGCTCTGATCCCCATCTCCTCATCTCTGTCACTCATCCGTTCCCTTAGGTGACCATGCAGTGAGTGGCTGTCTCTTACACAGAGCTCGTCTCTGAAACACGACAGCAGAACTTTTAAATGGCAGACTTGTCTTTTCAAAGTGTTGTCTTTAGACTCTGTCCTCCATGTCCTTTCCCTCTCCCTCTCTCTCTCTCCAAATGACACTTTTTCTCTTGATCTTTCCCTCGCTTGCCCACACACTCACAGTAGACAACATCTGCTCACAAAGTTCAAACAGTGAGCAACTTCTGTTCTGTGTGTGTGTGTGTGACAGAGAGAGAGAGAGAGAGAGAGAGAGAGAGAGAGAGAGAGAGAGAGAGAGAGAGAGGGGTACTCGAGATAATGAATCACTCACTCTGTTAGAGTGCCGTTTGACAAAATCTTTTTTAATGTAATGAGTCCCAGGACTCACAGGTGGTCTTTTATATGAGTACTAGGGAATTCTATGGTCTAATTCTATCAATCTAATGTTTGATCTGAAACAGTATGATTATAATTATGGTTATGTTCACGTATGTTGAAAATGTATCTGGAAAACAAAAATATGATAGACTGATTTGAAATGGAGGTTAGTGGTTGTACAGGCATAGGAAACACTTTGTTAATCAGTTCGGACTCAGACCTCGTAGATGTGCAGATGGTAAAACACAACGATGATTCTTCTGCAGTATTTTTTTTTGTTTTGTACGTAAAATATTGCATTGATAGTAAGTTTAATGCGTTCTTTCGGAAGAGAATACTTGACATCTCTGACGCAGGATGTGTAGGTAACAACATCACTGCACTCACTCACACACGCACACACACGTACACACACGCACACGCGTGCGCACACACACACTCCGATATCTATGGCAGATGGCTGATTAGACCAGGTCAATCAGGAATGAGGAATATTTCCCATAAGGCCCATTCCCGAAAATGACCACCTGTGGTGGTCATTTCTGGGGGTCATCATCAGCGCTCTCTCTCCTCCCTGAACCGCATCTACAGTCTGGTATATTCACCTCCTCACTGCCACGTGATGCGTCTGTATAGATCACTCTATCTTTATTTGATCAAGCAGGTCCTCGGCCGTGCCCCGATGGACAAAGGATGAAAAGTGCAGGCCTCTCGTTTACCTCCTGTCTCCTGTGCTGTGGATGCCAGAGCTATAATTTCACATCCCATCTAGCCTCAGAGCTTAATTAGCAGCAGCAGCAGCTCTCCATTTCTACCACCTGGTCTTTCATCAGGTTTCATCAAAAATACCTGCATCAAAATCTAGCAGAGTATCTCTCTCTCTCTCTCTTTCTCTCAAAATAATTATGTCAGAGAAGAACTTCAGAGCACAGGGAATTAAAGACAGACACTTTGGGAAGGGGAGGGCAGGCTGCACAAGGGCGGTAAGGAGGAAGGCAAATAGATAGAAGGGATATGGGGGGGTGATGGGGACTAGATTAGATTAGAGCAGGGTGTGTTGAAGTGACAGCTTGTGAGGACTCTCCTGGCCGCTGCGCTGAGAGCTGGGGCTGTCTGGGGATGTTGTCACACTGACAGATACTGGCAGATACTTATGGAGGGATTGGTCGTGCAGGGTGCACGTTAGACAGGCAGAATGAGAGAGAGAGAGAGAGAGAGAGAGAGAGAGAGAGAGAGAGAGAGAGAGAGAGAGAGAGATAGAGAGAGAGAGAGAGAGAGAGAGAGAGAGAGAGAGAGAGGGTTGGGGTCTTCATAAATAACATCGTCAACTCGGTCGCCATGAAGCCAAACGCCAGGCACCATCTGGCCTTTTTCTCCCTGCACCCTGGATCAGCCAGCGTGACCTCGGCTCAAACCCAGACAAACTTGCACACACACACCACATGCAAACGCACACACACACAGAGTATACTGTAGGTGTGCTTGCTCTTACATGCATAATTGCACAGACACACTCAAGCCAGGTATCAGGTGCTGACTTTGGTCTGGGGAGACTGGGCCGCTGTGTGTGTGTGTGTGTGTGTGTGTCTCTGTCTGTCTGTCTGTCTGTCTGTCTGTCTGTCTGTCTGTCTGTCTGTCTGTCTGTCTGTCTGTCTGCCTGCGTGCGTGCGTGCGTGCGTGCGTGCGTGCGTGCGTGCGTGCGTGCGTGCGTGCGTGCGTGCGAACCACAGTGGCTAATTAGTTTACTCTGGAACAGACGCTTACGAGTTCAGCAACACTACAGCAGCATTATATTAATATTCTGCTACATTACAGCAGCATTATTAATATTCTGCTACATTACAGCAGCATTATTAATATTCTGCTACATTACAGCAGCATTATATTAATATTCTGCTACATTACAGCAGCATTATATTAATATTCTGCTACATTACAGCAGCATTATATTAATATTCTGCTACATTACAGCAGCATTATTTTAATATTCTGAAGTGCAATGTGACTTTGCTAACGAGAATACAGAGTAAAAGTATTGTAATTGCGATTTGAAACTGGAATAAAGTAATAACACAAAGCAATAACTGCAGCACAGTAATCATGACTGCATTTACAAACCAAAAAGCACTAGCAATAAATAAATAAATATTGCCCAACAAATAAAACTGTGGTTACAAGTTCAACTGACAATTAATACACTTACAATTCCCAAGAAGCCTAAGAAGTTGTTGATGATATTAACATGCTTTTATTTGTCTTTTTCCCCCTCAGGCAAGCAGCATCATAAAAAAACAAATTAAGTTTCTACTAAAAAGACGGCGAAAATGAATAACTGAATAAATTGTGTCAAGGTAAATAAATAAATCCTAAAACTAAATGAATAAATTCACGACATAAAAAAACAAGCATAACCAGATAAAAACAATAAAAAGGGCAGTTCATTCATTGAGCAAACATTACTCTTAAAACTTTTAATTTGCATGCGTACAACTCTGTGGCATAGAACAGTGGTTCTCAACCTTTTCAGGCCTCGACCCCCCAAAATAATCATATTTGAACTGGGGACCCCCCATTTTGTTTGACTCTGTTCCACAGAAATACTGTGAAAATAGCCGATCTACAAGCTCGCCACGCTTCGCGTTGCGAACCCGTTGTGAGCTTGTAGATCGGCTATTTTCACAATTTGTGCCTCTTTCTATTATTTGACTATTTGGGCAATGTTTTATAGTATAGTTTGGGGCACGGTGGCGCAGTCGGTATAGCGCTGTCGCCTCACAGCTAGAAGCTGTCAGGTGGCAAGAAGGTCAGTTGGCTCTCATGCATTGAAGGAGGCATGAGCTCGGCCCTGGCTCCCCTAGGTTGGCAACATCAACATCTTGCATTTCTTCTCCTGTACTTAGCTACATGGAGACCAGTGTTGTGCCAGGACTGGAGATGTGCATGGAAAACAATATTCAGGGCTATAAATAAGAAATGAAAATACAATACATACAAAACAAGCTTGCTACTGTGTTTTATCACGTATACCCAGCCTTTAGGGTCTAAATCACAGGGAGGACATTGCACATTTAATGTCTACCAAGCAAATAGTTTCATCATCCTGCAACTTTACATTTGTAGATAGACTGTGTTCTTCCTTGATTCAGTGCAGTGTCTATATGTGTGTGTGTGTGTGTGTGTGTGTGTGTGTGTGTGTGTGTGTGTGTGTGTGTGTGTGTGTGTGTGTGTGTGTGTGTGTGTGTGTGTGTGTGTGTGTGTGTGTGTGTGTGTGTGTGTGTGTGTTTGTCTGTGTGTCTGTGTGTCTGTATGTCTCTCTCTCTCTCTCACAGCTGTAGCAGTATAGTCAGAAACTATATACTGTACACATGCTGAAACGGAACAAGACATTAATGTGAAACTAATCCCTTGTCAAATGCATAAAGCACAACTTACCCTGAACCCTGTATACATTATCAGACCCAGGTGATACGATGACGAGTTGGGCAGGGACCCTGTCACATCAGATGTCTGACGCGACAGTAGATTTTGCCCAACTCGTCACCATAAGACCTGGGGTGAGAGTGTGTAGCTCTACACAATAAAATCTTCAGTGTTAATTTAAGTCTCACTGGTCCATCTGCACACTCTCAGAGTTAAATAAACAGTATTTTACGGTGTAGGCCGGCTCCAGTCAGGCTGTGCATGGCTAGCGCAGGATATTTAATCACTTTGTAGATAATTTGCAGAGGTGAAGTAGATTTTAATCATTGGAAAGTAATTTCTTCTCCCTTTGGGTAATGGCTTTTTGATAATAGCCTGTTGAATTATTATCTAATAAAACATTGAAGCCTAATTATTTAGAATAAATGGTAGGTACTGTACGGTTTTATTATGTAATGCCTGTGCTCCCAAAACAAGTTAATTAATATGTCACTGAGAGATAAAATCAACATTTTCTCTCTGCCAAAATTCTTCTTTTACACACCCTACTACCGTGTGTGTGTCAGTCTGTGTGTGTGTGTGTGTGTGTGTGTGTGTGTGTGTGTGTGTGTGTGTGTGTGTGTGTGTGTGTGTGTGTGTGTGTGTGTGTGTTTGTGTGTGTGTGTGTGTGTGTCTTCTTGACAACTTTGTTTTGCCAACTTTAGCTAATGTGCTAGATTTGAATAATGTGACGATTCCAAGCACCATAAATTAATCATTATTTCTGCTTATTATAACAGTATAGTGACTATAGTCATTTCTTGGTCCTTAGTCATTTTACTTATTTCATAACTTTTATATATAACTTTAAAGGTAGAGTAAGTGATTTACTTTGGTTAAAATAAGTGTTAAATAGCTCTATATTGTAATAGTATTCCTTGCTATAGAGTGTTTGTTCAGTAAAAGGAGTCTCCCATGTCTCTCCAGCTCTTTATTAAACAGAAAATGTAATATATTCTGTTTACTAAAGAGCTGGAGAGACCCCTGCTGTGACCAAACAAACGCTCTGTAACAATTATTAATATCAGAATATAGTACTTTAACCTTTTTAACAAAAACAATATTTTACCCAAAAATATCACTTACCCTACCTTTAATATCTAAACAGTGTAAATAAGAATAAAGTATTCATGTTAACATTCTCCTTGAATGAGACATCAGAACACAGTGATTATGTGACAATCCACACCGTCTTTCAACTGCAACATTTTCAGTAGTTGACTAAGAGTTTATAGCAAAATCCTCAGTGTAAATTTGACTCTGAGAAAGAGGACCCCCCTTATCGATCATTGAAACATTTGAAAAACAAAAATATATACAGTATTTATGAGTGTGTGTGTGTGTGTGTGTGTGTGTGTATTTCATGACCTTCCTCGTATAATGGAATAATGGAATGGAGACTATGGTTGGCAGTTTTGTCAACAGAAAGAAAAGGCCCAAGAGTGGTGTGGTGTCCAAGTTGGGTTAAGTAGCTTGTGCAAGTCTAATGCAGAGCCTGGCATAGGGCACACACTTACTTATGACTGCATGCATGAACACACACACACACACACACACACACACGCGCGCGCGCGCGCACGCACACACACACACACACACACACACACACACACACACACACACACAGACACAAATACTGGACATCACTTTGGATCCCATTACCAATATAAGGACAGCCAAGTATTAAACTGGCAGGCTGCCAACACACACACACACACACACACACACACACACACACACACACACACACACACACACACACACACACACACACACACACACACACACACACACACACACACACACAGCAGCTCTCATGCAGAAACAGATACTGATAATGGAGTGCTGTTGTTGCTCTCTCTCTCTCTCTCTCTCTCTCTCTGTGTGTGTGCGCGATGAAAATATCGAGCACATGCTCTGGCTGCCTTGAACATTTTAAAAAGGTGCTGCTTTTAGCTTCTCACTAAACAGAAAGTTCAAGGCCGACAGGAGACAATCAATAGGATAATTTCTCTGCCAGTTTCACTGACACAGCCTGAGCCTCACTCACACAGACAAATCCCCGGTGTGATTCTCTCACAGCCACCACCGTCTCTGCCATTCCCATGTCCCCAGTGCCGTGACACTCTGAGCTGGCTCACCTGTGAAGCTCCTCTCTGCCTAATCTCCCGAATCATCCCCACAGTCTATACCAGTGTTGCCAAGTCTGCTTATTATAAGCAACTTTAGGCTTGTTTTTCTGTGAAGTCGCTTGTATGTAATTATTGGTAGTTGTTTGTTTCTAAAGTGTAGTTGCTTATTTTGGCCTTTCTCCTAAATGTCGTTTTGAACCAGTGGTTCTAAAACCTTTTCATGTCAAGGACCCCCCAATCAATGTATACGCGGACTCCCAACTGAAAATATTTTGTGCCAGGGACCCCCATACAAGATGTGTTTAAACCAGTGGTTCTAAAACCTTTTCATGTCAAGGACCCCCCCAATTAATGTATTACGCGGACTCCCATCTGAAAATATTTTGTGCCAGGGACCCCCATACAAGATGTGTTTATTTAAAATGTTTCAAAAACATTCCACATTTTTCTTAACTTTTTAAAGATTTGTATTGAAAATAGCAGATCTACAAGCTCGTAGGCGTTGTCATGCGATGCATGGTGAGCTTGTTGATAGGCTATTTACAAATAGCCTGCTACAGTACATGTATGCATTAGGCTTATTAGTCCTGGTCGCTTCTTTTGGGCTCGTTTTCGTATAGACCTGGCCCGCTTGTCTCTCTCGCAAAATCTGGCAACACTGGTCTATTAGCGCGCCGACTTTCCTGTGCCTGTCTATCAGTTGTACATGAGCCTGAAAGGGGGCTCGTTTGCCTCCTTTGAGGAAAGTCTGCAAAGTTCAATCTACCGAATTCTCATTTGTTTCCGATATCTTCAGGCCCACGATTATGCTAGCTAGTACACATTTTATCCCCTCGCCTCAGTCTCCAACAGGCTCTGTTGTTAACGAGATACTCTCTTTCCTCGCGGCAGGATCTCGATCCTACATGGCCTTAACAGTATATCATATCTAATGTGTTCTCTCTCGCGGGGGGATTAGAGGTGAATGGGAAGAAGAGCGTGGGTTTGGTGTGACAGATGAATGGTGGGAAGAGGCTCTCTTAAAGGTCGATATGCTACCATCTTCATGTGCTTCATACAGTATGTGAGTTTTAATACAGTTCAAGACAGGGTTCACTTTACTAAAGCCAGACTAACAGGGATGAGTGACAGCTTGTGACAGTAAATGGATTCTATTACATTGGAAAAAGCCCATATCCACCCTCCACTACATCCTGGCTAATGGACTTCATGTATTTTTTTTAGGTCAGAAAAGTACTCTTTAAGAGGCTCAATTGCCACATTTTATTATAGATGGCAAACTTGTATTTTGTTTGTACTTAATTACCCTGACCTTTCGTCCCCCCCAACCTGAATTACATAGCACCACAATGGAAACAAGTCCCCGGGACTTTGTGTTCCGTGCTGTTTGCATTTCTGCCTAAAAAAGTATTCAATCAATCAATCCTAACGACAAACACTTTTTGAGATGGTCACCTCAGATACCCTGATGTGATTCCCTCACCATTGCACGCAGACACACATGCCATGTTGAGTAGCTGGAAATAGTAAATAAAAACAATTTCACCCGCTGCCTGGCCGTGCTAGTCCTTTCATCGATGAGACAGAAAGGTCCCGTCTGATAGTATTAAACAACGGTAAACTCACCAATATTATACACCTCCACAGCTTTGGTTATCCTCTTTGTCTCTGCAAAGACTTTGTCTCACAAAGATACGCCATTGTCGCTATGAGCAACATTCTGTCAATAAACTCTGTGAAGCAATAATTCCCGTCCGACGTGAGTGAAATTGTTTTGGGGTGCACTCGTTTTGAATCCCTCATCGTCCTGCACACCACCTGTTTCGACAGCAAAAGAAGAAAAACCTTTGGAATGTTGACAGGACGTCGTTCATAATGACACCGGTGGATTTCTGTGAAATAAAGTCTTGAGACAAGGACGATAACCCAACAATGCTCAAGTCGGGCGTGATAATCGGACTGTGGAAGCAGTTACTCTTCGTGAAAGTGTACTTTACTCAATATTTTACTCAATATCCTGCTCTAGAGGCCTTCTAACTATACATAGGGTCTCACCCCTGCATAGGTGTGAAGGTTGGCCGATGGCTCAAGGCTCCAAAAAGGTTGACAAAGTCCAGAATGTAGGTTTGGGTATATTTATTTCTCCCAAAACAACAAACACCAACAGTCCTGTGCAGTATTTACAGTGCAGGCCTAGGCAAAATTCATAGGTTAACCGAAAGGAATCAAAAATAATAAAGAAGTCTAAATGTAGACTTAAGACGACAAAACCGCTGCCGCAAATGGACCCTTTTCAGAGTGGCCATTTTGACATAATAGACGCAGCTGAAGATGATAATGTTAATTGTGGGTGTTTCATTCAGATGCCGGCATGCAGGTAACTGCACGATAGATGTCCATGCTGTAGTAATGAAAATAAAGTAAATGAAGCACATCCACTATATTGATGTTGAAAAGGGTCTGACTGATGAGTCAGAAGGCTAGTGCTGACCGGTTTGTGGCTCTGTCTGTCAGCTGGGTTAGAGCCCGCCTATAACCCGGGGGGAGTGTCTGTCTACAGGCGCAGGGGGGGGGGGGCGTTAGGGTTGAGTCGTTGACAAGATGAGATTTATTTAGGCTCTCTTGATCAAAACCATATATCAAACACACGCGCGCACACGCACACGCGCACACACACACACACACACACACACACACACACACACACACACACACACACACACACACACACGGGGGATACAGAGACAGGTTTATCTGCAAGCTACAGTACAGTATATGGACAGCTCCATAATTCTGAGCTTCACCCTCGCCCGTCTCTCTCTCTTCCTTCACAGTTTGCACACGCACACACACACGCCCACACTCTCTCTCTCTCTCTCTCTGTCTCTTAGCATCCCTCCCTCTCTCTCCCTCTCTCTGCTCTTGCCTCCCTCCCTCTGTCTCTCTTTTGGACCTCACCTGCATTGTCTCTCGCCCCGTTCCCTCTTTCTCCCTGTCGTTAGATTGATGGTTTTCTGCTGGGTGCAGCAGAGGGAAGTGTTCCGTCTAACAAGGATTTATAAAGGAGTGTTTAAGTGTGTGTGCGCGGGTGTGAGTGCTTGTGTGTGTGTGTGTGTGCGTGTGTGTGTGTGTGTGTGTGTGTGTGTGTGAACGAGGATTTATTTGGAATATTCCTGTTTCTCCAGATGAAGCTTGGCTTTGCCAGGACTCCAATCTCTCACACTGCTGACTATAACTATAACTCACTACCGCCTCTGTGTGTGTCTGTGTGTGTCTGTGTGTGGTGTGGTGTGGTGTGGTGTGGTGTGGTGTGGTGTGGTGTGGTGTGTGTGTGTGAGAGAGAGAGAGCAGGCATTACCGCTGTGTATAGGCAGCACCACCCCCCCCCCCACACACACACACACACGCGCTGTGTATCAGCACTCAATCATGTCAACAACAACATCAACACACACTCTTACGGGTAAAAAAAAAAGCAGTGTGCAAATGGACAACATTATAAATTACACACACGTCATGTCATGTCTGTCTGTCTGTCTGTCTGTCTGTCTGTCTGTCTGTCTGTCTGTCTGTCTGTCTGTCTGTCTGTCTGTCTGTCTGTCTGTCTGTCTGTCTCTTCCTGTCACTAAGTGGTTGCATTCTAGTGCATCTCCTGCATTCCATCCCTTCCCACCCTCCAGTTTCTCTCTCTCCCTCTCTCCCTCTCTCTCTCACAGAGGGGATGGCAGCTCAAGGCTGACTCTTTCTGCTTCATTCCAAAAGTGACAGGGTGGTCAGGAGGCACAACCGCGTCCTCACGTGCACATACTGTACCCAACACAAGCGTGCACACATAACGTATTACACACACACACACACACACACACACACACACACACACACACACACAATTCCCATACTGTACTGTAAGCGTGTCTCGGCTATTAGGTCGGTCTCAGGGATCTGCTTAGGCAGATTGTGGGAGGAATTCAATTTCCCGGAGAGATGAATGCTGTGATAGGTAGAAAATAGAGAGAGGGAGAGAGAGAGAGAACGTGCAAGGGAGAGAGAGAGAGAGAGGGGGGGGGGGTAGAAGGGGGGGTTGATAATCCACCATGATGTGTGTGCGTGTGCGTGTGCGTGTGTGTGTGTGTCACAATCTGGTGTGGTGAGGACCCAAAAGCAGGACAGCAGGTAGTGTTCAAAAACCCATGGTTGGGTGTTTTAATAAACAGTAAAGGTGAACAGAACAGAAATCACAAACTAACATTTAACATGGTGTGACACCAAACAGTGACTCGACAAGGACTGGTTGTGGAACAAGACTATTACATACACATGAGGGGTGATTACAAATCAGATACAGCTGGGGCAAACATAGAACCAAGAATACTAGACCAGGGTAATCTCTCAAGAACAGATTCTGCACTGCGAATCTGTCTTGAAGGTTCGTCAGAACGTGTACACACTGTGTGGGAGTGGGCGTGGCTTCAGAGGCCGCGCTTTATCCAATCAAGTGTAGTGATTCACGTGTCCATCATCCTTCCCGACTCGAAACTTGAACCGAAACTAATTTAACAATAGCGTCCGCGGAGCAGACAACCACGGAAAGATATTCACATTTGAACGTACTCTTTCATCATAGAAACAAGTGGGCTTATAACCAAAACCATCCATGTTCTCTGGGAGAAGTGGTGTTAGTGTTCTGTGTAGAAATGTTATCTAGTCGGAATGAAAACGTAAGCTCACCACCGGAAGTGGAGCGGTGAAGGCAGACTTAAACCCCGTTTCCTTGCACACATGTGCTGCGTCGCCATTGTCCCAGAGTCACACTCAGGAGGAAGAACAGCAGAGGTCGCTGTTTTTCCTTTTCAGTGTGTCTCTGGGTTCCGAGATTGAGACCAGGGAATCATTGGTTGTACTTCTCATGTTGTTACTTCTATGTATTTTCTCTTGACTTACTTTTGGTTCCGCCCCCTCAGCCAAAAGTACACCTTGCATATGTCACTGATCACATTACCTCAATCAATTATCCAGTTCTAGGCAACAGAAGAAGGGGAGGGGGACTTTTTTCTTATTTCTTATAACAGCTCTAAGGTGTATTTAAAGACATAGTTCAATGTTGAAAATGAGTGGTATTTCCCTTTAAATAGCATGTTGTTTAGACAGATGCTAGGTTCTGTTCTCTCTGCACTCTACTACTATCCCATTTATTTTAGTCAGCTGACAATAGAGTTCATATGCTTACTCTGCTTATTCCGATTGTGCACCTGTAAGTCGCTCTAGATAAAAGTGTGTGCTAAATGCTTAATTGTAAATTGTACTCGCTCCAGGAAAATCACTTTATCTTCATATAGAGCTCAACGGCTATGTTGAGAGAGTGCAAGCAGAACAGACTAGAGCCTATGAATACTGACACACACACACACACACACACACACACACACACACACACACACACACACACACACAACCCATCACCCAACCACAACAGTGCTTAAAAGTTCAAGTTTGGACGGGGAAAGAATGACTAAATTCATTTATTTTTATATGAAATTCTATGAACAAATGAGAGGAAGTTGCAAGCGGTTTCCTCTGCGCGGTGACAGTGGTCAATTTTATTACAGCGTGTAAATGAGTTTTATTCCTCTTTTAATCTAATAAGTCTGCCTGTCCTTGTTTCAACAGCCATTTAAAAAAAAAAACTCTTAATTGGATTGACAATGCGGGTGGGGAGCGCAGGGGGAAAATGAGTTGGTGGCATGTTGCTACAAATCAAGAAACAAGTCCAAACCAACAGATAAGGTTAATTCATTTAACATTCATCAAAGTGTGTGACTGCTGTGTAGAGGAGAATTGTCTCTTTTTTAAACTTTTTTTCCCCCAACGCGTGCCCTATTTTTGGATCATTTGGACCTCATGGGTGGCTGTGATAATTATCTGAATTGGTCCATTTGTTCGCGTCTGAGCGTTTCACTTTCAAGGGGGTCATTTGGGTAATTACAACTATGCCTTTTTCATTTTCTAAACACAGGCTTATATTCTTTTACTCAACTGAAAACGTGATTCCAGTAGTCTCCATGGATATTACAGCATTGACATCCCATGGGAGTAGAGTTGTGTGGAAGGGAGCGTGGGTTCATCTTGGCACTGGAGTATGTTGTTTAGCACATTTTCTGGTAGAAGAGTTCTTTAGCTTTTTTACCACTTTGTTCCAGATGCACGTCAGAATGTTCATCCGATATTCAGCATATAGATGAGGAATTAGCATTTGATCACGAAGCGTGGACGGTGTTCTGAGCCAGAGTGTGTCGTACACGAAGCTTGCGCGATGGTGATGGTACGAAGCAGACACAGCAGAGAGCGGAGACTACGTGTATGTTATTGCTGCATAGCGTCATAACCCGTTAAGATCTGAGACCGATTCTAAAAGTGTCTGCTAAATACTAACAGTTTTCTGAAAAAACGGCCACCGAAACGATCTAAAAATATTTTGTTCCAGGGACCCCCAGAAGCAAAGATTTGACTTAAAAATGTCAGCTTTAAAACATTATATATTCAAAGATTTGCACACATTTTCAAGATTTTTCCAAAAATCAGATCTACAAGCTCATAGCACGCGCTCAAGTGACGCGCTATGAGCTTGTATATCTGCTATTTTTTAATAGCCAAAGTATAAAACAATGGTTAAAGTGGTTAAAATCTAAAAAGACACAGATGCTTTCCCGGTTTTAATGGGTTAATATAAAGAAGACAAAAAGGACAATTTAGCACAATTCTAAATTGTCGCAAGAATTTGAAGCGCAACACTTTATCTTTCATATTCTACCTTTGGACAATATGGCAAACTCAGCAACATTGGTTTGTGAATGAACACTGAATCCAAACCATCAAGTCTGCAGTGCTAGTTATCAATTCTGCAAGGATTATTGCTGCTATCCAAAGAGACTAGATGAAAGAAAAAAGCTCCTTCTACTAAAGAGAAATGCCGTTCCCAGACAGTGGAGATATAGGCTCTATGGGCATACAGGACAGCGTACATCTTATGAAGCTGTTCAGGGACGTGCACAGATAGACTCTAGGTGGTGCTCAAGCACCTGCCCATTGCCCTCTTGACCAGAAGTGCCCTTTTTTTTCTTTCTTCAGTTTACAGCAGGGGTCTTCAACAGGGGGTCCGGGACCCCTAGGGGGTCCTCAGAGTTACTACAGGGGGTCCGCCAAATCTTTATGTGATATGATTTTTCTTTTTACCTTAACCACTCGAAACCTAGCATCCCTTTTCTGAGGAGAACTTTAGCCAAAAATAGCAGATCTACAAGCCCACAACGCCTCGCGCTGCGAGGCGTTGTGGGCTTGTAGATCGGCTATTTTTGGCAAAGAGGTATAGGTGTAGAGGGAAAAAAGTATAATTTACTTGAGCACCTGCCCCTCAAAATGTCTGTGCACGCCACTGAAGCTGTTCTATTTCAAATTGTTGGCAAATATTTAGAAATGCCCTAAATAAACCATTGTCCCTTTTTATATTCTTTGTTGTAAACAAAATACAAGACACAACGCTATGCAACCACACCGTTACAGAGCAGTCTCTCCTCTTTCTGCTGCTTCTGTTCCTCTCCATCACGGAGGCTGAGGCTCGTCGTTGGACACGGCACGCTCCGCCTCGAATAGCCTAATGATCCAGCCTTCGATATGATCAATCTGGAAATAATTGAAACTCTGCTACTAATGAGAAGTCATGAGTCATGAGACGTTGATTACAATAGACGCCTCTGCCAGAACAACACCCCGTCCCCCTTCCAGCAAAACAGCTCAACTCCATCATGGGATGTCAGTGCAATAATTGTCCATGGCAAGAGACAACTGGAATGATGTTTGCAGACAAATACAATAATATAAGCATGTATTTGAAAAAAATGCTCCTGGTCTCTATAATGCCTCCCCCTGGTCAGCCGGGGCGCCTAATGGAGGGGAAAGGAACTGATCGGAAACTAGAGAAAGTGCTCCTCGGAGCACAAGTCTCCACCAGGTGAGGAAGTGTAATGTGTGTGTGTGTGGTTTTGCGAAAATCGGCCTCCTGGTAGCGCTATAATAGGGCAATGTTGAAAGGGTGGCATTTGTGCCCTCAACGTAGTGCAAATGTGCGTGCAAAGTTTCACCGCAAGTATAAAATATAGTTTTGCCAAAATCGGCCTGCTGGTGGCGCTATAATATGGCAATGTTGAAAGGGTGGCATTCGTGCCCTCAACGTAGTGCAAATGTGCGTGCAAAGTTTCACCGCAATCGGATGCTGTTTTGATGATTTGCAACATTTTGTTCAAAACGGGCCACTCCTGCAAACTTTAGATGTCAATCTTAGTCAATGGGAATGGAATATGAAAAATCTAACTGATCCGTCTTGAGCACATGACTATAGAGATCATGTCTACCGATTTGCATGAAATGTGGATAAAATCTGAAGGAGTAATATCCAAAAATGTGTTTGATATAAGTTGGCCTCCTGGTGGCGCTATAAAAGGCAGATGTGAAAAATGCAGGGCAAAGGTTTTTCCTTGGCCTCTAGGGAGTGCACATACAAAGTTTTACACAGATCGGTGCAGTTATAGGTGAAAACACAAAGCAGCCTGTTGTAGCGCCACCATGAGGCTGATTTGAAAATTCTCAAGTGGCAGTTCTTCCTCGGCCTAGTGAGAATGTGCGTGCAAAATTTCACGGAAATTGCATGCTGTGTTCATGATTTGAGGCATTTTGTTCAAAACGGAGCAGTCCTGCAAACTTTGGAAGCCATTTTTAGCCAATCCAGATGGAATATGAGAAATCTGAAAAAGTCGTTTGGTTTAATGACTATAGAGATACTGTGTACCGATTTGTGTGACGTTTGGACACATTTTGTAGGAGTACTGTCATAAAATGTGTTTTGGCAAAAGCGGCCTCCTGGTGGCGCTATAACAAGCCCATGTGAAAATTTGCGGCAGAGGGTCTGTATTGGCATCCAGGGAGTGTGTGTGCACAGTTTGGCTGCAATCAAGCCAACGGTGGCAGAGATTAGCTGTCCACAGACGGACGGACAGACGGACAGACGGACGGACGGACGGAGGGTAAAACATACTCTCTCGCCATGCCTTCGGCCTGGCGGAGACAATAACGTGTTCCTTCCACACGCTACGTCCAGTGCCATCTATTAGAGAGTTACACCAACTCCGTTCACTTCTTCGGGCCAGGTCTTCTACATACAAATACATTGCCGAATAGTGACAAATCCCTAAACCGGAAGTTCATGGAATGCATTGAAGTCGACGGCTCCTTGTCACTATTTCCAGCTACATGAACCACGTGACCAACGCTGTTTCTGACCCCTCATTGGCGCAACTCTCTAATAGAAGGCTCTGGCTACGTCCTACCGGGGAAACTCCCCCCCTGTCAGGAGATAAGAAGCGGCCTGCTCACTGCTCATGCATTGAAGGAAGCATGAGCTCAGTTCGGGGCTCTCCCCAGACTGGCAGAGGGAGAGTAACGCCCAGGATTACAGCTTAGGCAATTGGCACTGCATGGGTGAAAAAAATGGGTTACAAAAATGGTGGGATAAATAACAAAACCACACACACACACACACACACACACACACACACACACACACACACACACACACACACACACACACACACACACACACACACACACACACACACACACACACACACACACACACACACCACCTGATTCGGATGCTATCAATGCATAGAATGGGAGATTATCACGTTCTATCAGACCATTGAATGGGCGAAGTAGGCAACCTACTAGCTACCCCGCGATTTATCAGACCATTCATTGGGCGTAATCAGGAGCTACTGACCTACCGACGGAGATGACTTAAATAGTTCATTTTCGGTTTTGGTTGTGGTTGTTTTGGTTTCGGACCATGACGGAGGCGCGCAGTCTCAGGCGAGCTCGCCTGTGCCTACTCAGCGCCGTTCGAGTTATGTACCGATACGCACAGAATCGTAAATATTGTTGTGGGGACTGCTCCGCCTCCGTCGGTAGGTCAGTAGCTCCTGATTACGCCCAATGAATGGTCTGACAAATCGCGGGGTAGACAGTAGCTCGCCTACTTCGCCCATTCAATGGTCTGATAAAACGTGATAATCTCCCATTCAATGCATTGATAGCATTCGAAGCCGGTGCACGCACACACACACACACACACACACACACACACACACACACACACACACACACACACACACACACACACACACACACACACACACACACACACACACACACACACACACACACACACACACACAATGTGCTGTACTGCAGCTCTTCACTGTGCAGTTGACGTTCACAAAATGTTTTATAGGAAGTGGAACTGACAACATGTCTCATGTCTGTTTGATCTCTGTGCACACGCACTTATAAACATGCACGGTGCGCGACACCACAGGCTGCACAACCGGCCACCCACAACTCAATGCTTGCAGCCTATGACGGCATATGAGGCAATTAAAAAAGGTCTGTCTGGTTGAGCGGAATTGACATGAACCACTGATCCAACGCGGCGGGCGGTGGGCGGCGGGGCCCGCCTGGCATTGACAAAGCAAAGCGCTCGCTACAGGTGGTCAGAGAACGCCGTCCTCCCTCTCTGTCGGGGGGCTCTCTGTCTGACTGTCAGAACCTGGCGGAGTGACGAGCGTGACTGAGAGGGCCGAGAGGGACACATAGAGGGCACGATGAGGATTTAAACCATTCAATCCGGGAACGCATCTCTGTCATTTTAAGATTTCTTTGGCTATTATTAACACATTCACTGCCAGGGGATTTCTAGTGCTGGCAGGTAGCTTCTGCCGGCATGTTTAAGCATTCTGACACATTTTTCAAGAACCACAGAATATTTATCTCCAGTATGATCGATCCCCTGACGATTGCTAATCACGGAGGAAATCACTGTGCTTCTGTGAAGATTTATTTTTTTCGTGACCTCCCGTTCTCTTGTTATACCCAGTTGAAAATAGCATGTTTTCGCCAAAAATACATATTAAAACACTAGGAGCCGAGATACAGGATTTTAAAGTAATAAGTTAACCAGGAAGTGACCCAAATCTTTGCTTCTGGGGGTCCCTGGAACAAAACCTTTTGAGATGGAGTTAAATAAATTTCAAAAAATGTTTTCTAAATCCTAACAGTATGTTGCTATATCAGTGGTGCTCCAACTCCATCCATGTCAAGGACGGTCCCCAAAATGATATGTATCACTGATGCGTTCCCGGTCTTAATGGGTTAAACCCATGGACTTGGGGCGGCCAGCAGCTGCTGTTCTTCACTCTCTGACATGGCAGAGAGCACAGCATGCAGGATGAAACATGTTGGATAACAAACCCAGACCATAAGACTCCCCCCCCACCCCCTGGAGAGCCAATCATCCACTGCTATCACCTCACCCCTGGCTGGATTACCTGCTCCAATCACGGCTCCCTAAAGCTTTGACTGACAGCTGTCAGGGAAAAGGTGACAGACTGCTGGCTCATAATATCCTGACGTTGTGATTGGCAGATGTCAGCCCCCGGCGGAGACACATTGTTGACACCGTCACACACGCACGTAGAGTGTGCACGCGCCAGCGAGCGAGCGCGTGCGTGCACACAAAAACACACAGTCACACTCACTCACTCACACACGCACGCACGCACGCACACACACACACACCCACACACCAGTGTATCTGTTAGCCGATATTTATCGGCCATTGTACGGTAAAATGTTTAATTGGCCGTTAATTATAAACATCACCGGCCACCGTGGCCGGTTGGGAAAATGCTGTTATTAGACGATTTTATCATTTAAGCCTATTATTAATATTATTATTTGGACAAAGTAGTACAACCATTAAAACCCATCATAATCATTTAAAGCAGGGGTCTTCAACAGGGGGTGCGGGACCCCTAGGGGGTCCTCAGAGTTACTACAGGGGGTCCGCCAAATCTTTGTGTGATAGGATTTCTTTTTTTGACATTAAGCACTTGAACCCTAGCAACTCTTTTCTGAGGAGAACTTTAGCCAAAAATAGCAGATCTACAAGTTCACAACGCCTCGCGCTGCGAGGCGTTGTGAGCTTGTAGATCGGCTATTTTTGGCAAAGAGTTATAGGTGTGGAGGGAAAAAAGAGCAGCAAAAGTTTATCTGAAACACTATTTTATACAATATAGAGGGGGTCCCTGCTTCATCTCTCTCTCAGCTAGGGGGTCCCTGGGCTGAAAACGTTGAAGACCCCTGATTTAAAGTTTTTATCATGATCTGACCATGTCAGTGTGGGTTCATTCCCGTGCCTCACAGACAGTACGCTGTGGTTATCTGATAGATCAGCCTATTCTTCGTACGATGGTGCTGCATGTTGAAAATATCAGACCTACAAGCTCACAACACGTCGCAACGTGCCGCGTTGTGACCTTGTATGTCTGATATTTTCGATACACAACAACATCGCCATACGGCGAAGCACAAATGAAGCTTTACACAGCTGACTGCGTCATCTAATCCCTTGGTTCTCAAAGTGGGGTCCGGGGACCCCCAGGGGTACTTGAGGGGGTTCCAGGGGGTACCCAGCAAAATGTGTAAATATAGCATCAGAATAATTATGACCTTTTATACTTTTTTTATACTTTATTTTTGAAAAATCTTAAATTTGTGCAAATCTTTGAATATATATTTTTTTAAAGCGAACATTTGTAACTCAAATCTTTGCTTCTGGGGGGTCCCTGGAACAAAATATTTTTAGATGGGGGTCCGCGGCCAAATACATGCCATTTTGGGGGTCCTTGACATGAAAAAGTTTGAGAACCACTGGTCTAATCAGCGCTGAGTTACGGGTCTGGTTCGCTTGTGTGTTATGATAAACAGAACCGGGGTCCCGAAGTGATAGAATCTGAACCAAGCTGGGCCCAATTGATGATAATAAAACCCGTCAAAACCCGAACTCGTACGGGTCGTGAATATTATACAAGCAAGCACAATGACTGTATGTCTGTCTGCAATGGATAAGTGGCAAAACACACATTGCAGGCAACTAAGGCAAGTAATCAACTAACCTCCCTTGCGCCATCATTCATGTATAACATTAACAAAACAAAACAAAAGCTGTGGGTTTTGCATATTAAGGTTGAATGAGATGTAAAGCCCAAAACATCAATTAATTTGTTTATACTGTGCGTGTCGCGCAGCAGTTCCCTCAGGGCCACTTTATTCAGTTATTTGGCAAGCGACATCTCTGCATGATGGAGTAGATAGATATCATTTACTTACAGTCACTATAAAAACAGGAACAGATCGCATCTGTGACAAAGTGTAAAGAAGCGCAGCGCTAACATAACGAGGTGTAATGATCAGTTGGGTGCATGCATCTGCAACCATGCATGTGACGTTAATTATACAATGGCCGATACATTTATTCTTTGGACGGTAAAATATTATCCTGTCGGTCAAGTTGGCCGGCCCAAAAATTGTCTAGCGGAAACCCTGACGCACACGCACACACACACACACACACACACACACACACACACACACACACACACACACACACACACACCTAGCTGGTCTAACTTGGAAACCAGCCGGATCTGCAAGAACTAAATCTGCTCTCACAGATAGATCTGGCAGCCCTCCCGGTGAAAGTGATTTTCAACTCCTCCGGTCAAGCCAATCACAGCCCTTCATCCGACACGAAGCATGCAGGTTAACCACTTCAACCCTCTAGTCTTAGAGTTACTGTACTTTGAGCGCTTGTTTCCGTCTACTAAACCAAATCCCTAAAAGTAGGCCGTTAAAGGGATAGTTCACTCTCAAAATAACTTTTTTTAGTCACCCCATGGAGATTTGAATTCATGGATGTATATTGTTTTTTTGTCGCTTCCTATTCCTAAGCCAATAATTTGATGACCGGCAGCGGTTCCGGTAGGAGACACAAAGAGTCTCCTTTGTGTCTCCTACCGGAACCGCTGCCTACCGGTCCGCTGGTCATCAAATTATCCATCCAAGTCTCCATGGGGTGACTAATCGATAGAAGCAAAGTAATGTTTTGGGTGAACTATCCCTTTAACTACCGTTTTTTTTTTAACCAATGATCGAGCTAATCCAGAGCGACAAGTGAGAGGTCTGAGTAAAACGGCGGGAGCCCTAGTCAACAAACAACAGGACAAATGGTTCATGTACAGTGGAGCGCAAAGAAAACAATTTAATGCTTCAAAGCTCACAAACGAGGCTCTGCTGTGTCATGAAACAGTGAACGAACAGGAGAGCCTTAACCCATTAAAACCTGAGGACGATTCCATAGATGCCCTCTAAGGACCCCCAAATTGATATATAATTGGCCACGTACCCCCCCCCCCCCCCCCCCCCCATCTGAGAAGGTTTTGTGCCAGGGCCCCCGAGAAGAGAATAGTTGTGTTAAAAAGATGCAAAACTATATATTCAAAGATTTTAAAACTTCAAAAAATAGCAGATGTATAAGCTCGCTGTGCGGCACGAAGTTACCTGCTGTGAGCTTGTATATCTGCTTTTTTTTTTATAGCCAGATCTAAAATGACACAGATAATTTCCCGGTTTTAATGTATTAAAATGTCACTTTATGGCTGCCTCTAGCATTTTATAATGTCAGTGTAACTGTGTGTGTGTGTGTGTGTGTGTGTGTGTGTGTGTGTGTGTGTGTGTGTGTGTGTGTGTGTGTGTGTGTGTGTGTGTGTGTGTGTGTGTGTGTGCGTGCGTGCCTACGTGCGTGCCTGCGTGCGTGCGTGCGTGTGTGTGTGTGTGTGTGGGTGTTGGATATTGGGTTGAAATGTAATTTTCTTTTTTATATGGTATAAACACCTTTAAATTACCGAAGGTCCTTTCATGGGAGGACGTCCCTTTTGATACAACAGGAGTTTACATGTTTATGAGGTGAGAGGGGTCTGGGGAGGATGTGATCAACGACCTTTAAGAGGCGGACACACACACACACACACACACACACACACACACACACACACACACACACACACAGTCTTCAATGTATTGATGAACAGACAGACAGACAGACAGACAAACAGAAAGACAGACAAGCATCTCTCCTCTAGATACCTCATAATTACACACACACACACACACACACACACACACACACACACACACACACACACACACACACACACACACACACACACAGACAGATGTCAAGTGTTACTCAACCACTGTTTGATTCCTTTCCTGTCTTTTTCCTCTCTCCCTTTCTCTATTCTCTCTACTGAAGCATTTTAAATCCCCTCATTAAAAACAAGAGTCCCTTTGGAAACAGCACAACATCTCCCTACGCACGCGCACGCACACACACACACGCACGCACGCACGCACACGCACACACACACACACACACACACACACACACACACACACACACACACACACACACACACACACACACACAGAGCTCATGAATCTAACAAGGGCTTATCTTGTGTTCATGGACAGACAGGACTGATCAGAGAAAAGAAACGCCGGAGAGGAGAGGAGAGGAGAGGAGAGGAGAGGAGTGGAGAGGAGAGTAGTCCGAAGGGAATGGAGGAGAGGTTTAAGAGATATTGATATTTTTTTCTTGAACCTGTCGGCCACATGGAAACTAAACGGTCTGTGTTGCACACAGCAGGTCCGCACCAACGTCAATATTTTATCAACCTTCTGCCGCCATCAATCTCTATCTATCTCATTATTCATCTCCATCTGCCTTTCTGCTGGCAAGCGGCTGATTTGAAATGAAATATGGCGCTTCTGTTTATTAAAGACAGACAGACAGATACAGACAGAGAGCGACAGAGAGCTAGAGAGAAAGAGAGAGACCCCTAAGTCAACCGGTCCTGACACTTAAAGGGCAAGACCACTTTGGTAGAGGTTTGGGTTGTGTAGTTACCTTGCCATGATGTAACTCCAAAGGTGGGCAAGAAATAAAACATAATTGCTCCATTGATTAGAAATTGATAATTCAAAATATGCTCCTCATTGACTTACATTGTACGGTAAAACTGCTCTCAAAGTCACTCTTTTAGCACAAAAATGAACGCAAACAAAGTTGATTCAGACAATATAGAACATCGCCAAACCCAGTACTGTTTGTTTTTTTAATAAAAATGTCAACTTCCTCTTGATTTTGCCATTTTTAATAAGTAGAAAACCCGGACTGGATCGGCGGATCCGGATCCAGATCTTCAAGTAGTAAAATCAACAGGAAGTTGACATTTTTATTTAAAAAAAAACAGTACTGGGTTTGGTGATGTTCTATATAGTCTGAATCAGCTATGTTTGGGTTCATTTATGTGCTAAATGAGTGATTTTGAGAGCTGTTTTACCGTACAATGTAAGTCAATGAGGAGCAGATTTTGAATTATCAATTTCTAATCAATGGAGCAATTATTTTTGATTTCTTCCCCACCTTTGGAGTTACATCATGGCAAGGTAAATACACAAGCCAAACCTCTACCAAAGTGGTCTTACCCTTTAACAAACTAATATCAGCCCCTACGGACACTATACTAACAATAACCAACCTCAGGACAGTGACACCATTCCTAAACAAATCCGACCCAACCAAATTATTAATCAACAGAAACAAAAATACGAAAACTATTGGATCGAATCAACAAAACCCCCAAATAAACGTAACGCATTCTCTGCCAATGACGTGTTAACATGTACATTTTTTTCCTAAGCCTAGAGTGCCAATGACGTGTAAGTCAAAACAGTGTTTTCAGTGTTTACGCTAGATGGCGCTCTTGGCCAACCTATGAGTGATCCTATGACTTTCGTAATAATAATGTAAACCGATCTAAGGTTAAAGGATCTTTTACGAAATGGGAAGCCTACATGACGGCTTTATTTTAGTGTAACTCGAACGCGCACTGCTCGGTATGGGTTAAATAAATTAATATACAAACGTATTCCATTCATGGCGATGTGATTGGTATCATACTATGTCATCCATGTAGGCTAAAAGCCTACAATACGTGACAAAGATTATACCGCTACGGTACGGATTACATGAAAAACACAGCTGGCTGGGCGAGAGAGAGAGGCGTGTGCGTGTGTGGCGAGGCGAGCGGGGGAAACTCTTTCTTATTGGCTTTTCATGCTTTGTTTGGGTCGTATTCTGGTTTTTCATGTCGTGAAGTCGGGGCTTTTGTGAATATTTAAGGTCGTGTTATTTAAATGACGCTCGTTTTCAGACGTGAGATTTATCAAAGCTCCGACCTGATGTACGCTAGGATCGGCTGTATAGGATCCTTTGATAAATGTGACTTCGACATTGGTGTACGGCCGAATATATGGAAAAATATACGCCGGTTTATACGCTGCGTTGATAAATGAGGGCCACTGAGCACAGCCTGGCCATATAGAGAAAGGCCCACATAGACAAACTTGGCTGCAAAGACATAGGGCTGTGCTCTCACTGCGGTCAAGGAATGGTGGAGACAGAGCTCCACTTCTTGACTGAATGTGACAAATATAAACACATAAAGAGAAGAATTACTACCCCGAATTCTCAAATATTACAAAAACAAAGATACAGTTTGACTCTATCCAGGCAATTAATCTCCTATAGGTGAGAAAGCCCAATGTTCAAGGTTGGCAGCAAAATATGTAGCAGCCTGCCACACAATGAGGGACAATGGGTGAACACTATACGTCTGCTAATTAACTAATGCCATTATGTTTGTTTTTCCTCGTCTTGTTGTTCTGATTCTGAGTGAGAGAGAGAGAGAGAGAGAGAGAGAGAGAGAGAGAGAGAGAGAGAGAGAGAGAGAGAGAGAGAGAGAGAGAAAGAAAAAGAGAGCAAGCTTTGGCAGTGATGTTCTTCCAGCGTCATGCCTTATTGGACAAATAATAATACAAATCTGTGTGTGAGAGAGAGAGAGAGAGAGAGAGAGAGAGAGAGAGAGAGAGAGAGAGAATATTTGGATGCAAATACTGTAGCCTACTGTATACGTGTACACACACAATCCTCTCCCCTTCTCTCTCACTCACTCATCATTCTTTCACTCTCTCTCTCTCTCCCTCCCTCAGACAAGGACAGTTCATACAGTGTGTATCATTTGAAGGGCAGACTCAGTGAACTATTCCTTCAACAGACTCCTAATTAATTCAATAAGACACAGGAAGACGTCCTTGAGCTGCACGTCTTCTCTCTCAACCAACACTGAACTACTGTATGTGTGCACACATATAACTCACTTGTAGGCACGCCGATGCCCCTTCTTGCCAGCCACACGCTGCAAGACTTTTTCCAGACTACATGACTGATCAGCGACGGTGATTGTCTATGCCAGTGGTTCTCAAACTTTTTCGTGCCAAGGACCCCCAAATAGACACTTATTAGCCCGCGGACCCCCATTTCAAAAGATATGCCAGGGACCCCCATAATAGAAGATTTGTACGTCTCTCTAGCAGTGATTTCAACCATTTTAATTTCAAGGACCCCCAGTTTGACATGCATTAGGGCTACGGACCCCCATTTAATGGCATGTATGTCTCTGGGACCCCAATTTATATTGTGAAATCAATGTTAATTTAACTCCGAGAGTGTACAAATGGAACCAAATGGACCCGTTAGGGTCCATTTGGTTCCATTTGTACACTCTCTGAGTTACAGACCCATAAGGGTCCATTTGGTCCCTGTCCATCATTTAGCTGGGGACCCCCTGGAACCCCCTCAAGTACCCCTGGGGGTCCCCGGACCCCACTTTGAGAACCAATGGTCTATGCGCCCCATGTACCCTGCTCAATGTTTTTTTTTTTTTTGGAAATCTTTGCTAGTAGCTTAGTTGTATGTGTGTGTGTGTGTGTGTGTGTGTGTGTGTGTGTGTGTGTGTGTGTGTGTGTGTGTGTGTGTGTGTGTGTGTGTGTGTGTGTGTGTGTGTGTGTGTGTGTGTTCAGCGTGAGTGGCTTTAGACTTAGGTTCGTCCTCTCGTCGACAGATGCGTTGTAAGTAAATAAATAAGAATGAAACATATCAAATATTACCATCTCATTGAATTAACGTATCCCCAGCCATAGTCATATTTAGAGCTTTCTAATATTACAAACTCCCAATACAGCTCAGGTGTATTTGAACACAACAAGCCTTTATTAGCGACAGGTCATTATGAGATAGGTGCAGTTATATTAATCAAAGACATTTGGAGATTAATTCTGATTTCTGAATGTGTAGGAGCTTTAGTATAAAATCCTCAGTGTTAATTGAACTAATTTGGTTCCATTTGTACACTGTTAAATTAACATAATGCAAGAATCCTCTAGCTAACATAAATGTTTGCTTAGCTGTTTAAATGTGTTCCAGCTCACATTAGCTAGCTACTGTTAAATTATGCTGCTGCATAGCCTCCAGTGGCCCATATTCAGACCCCATGCTGAGGATGGAATATATTTGTGTTGTATTAGTTAACGCTGCAATATGTAACCCTTCTGTGAATACATTTATATTTTGTCCAATTTGTATGGTAGAGTATGTTAAAACAATAAAACTAATACAATTAGGGTGGTTCTATTCTCAGTGCTCTTCAATTGAGGCATTTAGATCCTGTGTCTGGTTTGATGGTCAGGATTACATTTCTCCCCTGAGCAAGCAGACAGGCTCTACTAGCTCAGTGGTAAAAATGTCAGCACTTGCGAAGGAGAACCAGGTTCAAATCCAGGG
>NC_139939.1:52685128-52687628 GCF_963454915.1 Gymnoscopelus microlampas | reverse complement strand
ATTCAGAAAACCCCAGACCACAGAAAATCCACTGAATGTTTTTTTGGTGTAATTGAGGTCATAAAACCCCCCAAAAAACATAAAAAATAAAAAGAGAAAATGAATGTCATAGAACCTTTAAATAAATACGCAATTTTATTGGTGTAATTGCATATTTACACCTGTGATTTATCTTTTTTGGCTGTGTATGATAGTTTTCTTTCAAATACGATCACTTTAAGCCTCTGGTACGATAATTGAACATTTCCCATCTGGCAGCACTGACTGTCAGTGACCCATCCTCAATTCCCCAGGCTTTCTTTCTGAGGAAGCAGGCCTGGTAGCTTGGCGGCGTAGCACGAAAATCGTTCAATTTTGTGATTAAAGCGCCAAATTTGGCAGAAGTGTTGATTGATATATTGGAAACAAAACTGGATATTGGGACATCAGAAATTCTCACCCTTGTGGGCGTGGCAGGCATTTTTCAAAATGGCCACCAAACCTTCCTAAATCACCCTCTAGCAGCTACAGATTTTGCCTTAGGAAGCTGAAATGTTGCATGAAGGTCAAGTATGTGTTTGTGAAGCTGTGTGTGCGTGTTCGTGTCAATTGGTTAAAAGGGGGTGTGGCAATGGGAGTGGCCGATCAAACAAATTGCATAACTTTGATATAGATGTACAGATTTTCACAAAATGTTGTGGAAAGGTTGGTCATGAACAGCTGAGTAACTGTTCATACCATCTTCCCAAAAGGGGGTGTGGCAGTGGGAGTGGCCTATGGGGCACCAAAACAATCGTTCATTTTATGATGAATGCACCACATTTGGCGGCTCTGTTGATAGATATATGTTGAACAAAACTGGATATTGGGACATCACAAATTCTCACCCTGGTGGGCGTGGCAGCCATTTTTCAAAATGGCCACCAGCGGTTGATCAAATCCTCCTAATTTTTGTCCTAGTAAGCTAACATGTTGCGTGATGTATGTGAGTATGAAGGTGTGTGGGTGTGTTCATGCTAATTACCTAAAAGGGGGCGTTGCAATGGGAGTGGCCTAGTTAGCAGCAATATTTTGGGAGAATTGTTCAAATAGTGATACAAGTTGGAAATTTGGTACAAATCATCTTTGGAGATCACGCTTCGATTTAGAAAACCGGGCCACTCCTAAATCAAAGATGGCAGCCATTTTTTTTCAAGATGGCCGCCAACACTGTTTTTGCATTTCTGCATATCTTTTAATTATTTGAGGTCAATCACCAAATAGCACTCCCATAGTATGTTTTTGAACATTTTAAAACAGGAGTTACCATTTCTAACCATCTAAATTAAAACATTTCAAAAACACGCCATACAACTGTGCTCACAGTCAAACTCAACGACAAAATCTCATGACTTCTGAACATGTATAAATGTTTTCCCATCTAGTTCTGTGTCTTCCTCTGTGACTCCAGCCACCCGCATGTCGTCTCTCACCGCATCCTTAAACCACCGCTTTGGCATTTGGCCTTTCGTCAGTGCCACCGTTTCCAAGCCGTACAGCCTCATGGCTGGTCCCCCTACCGTCCTATACATCTTCCCTCTCACTGGTATCCTTCTGTTACAAATAACTCCTGCATACAGAAAAACATCACATGGATGCACCTGGGACATATCAGTGTTGTAGCCTGGGGTTGATCGGTGTTTCGGGTCTCAACATGGGTGGTGGGTACGCAACATACACCCTCGCCGAGGTGACCCGGGCTGGGGTTTGTCAAGCGCCCGACTTACATCCCAGTAGCTACCCACGGTCAGTCCTCTTAGGGCAAGACAGGGCCTCTCAGGCCGCTTATCCGGGGCTACTCTGCCAGGACTGGGGGGGAGCGGAGGATATGGCATGTGGAGGGACTAGGCTCTGTGGATGGCCTCCTGGCCGGGCTCCTCCTTCGTCTCACCAGGTCCAGGACCTGAGCGTTGCACCAGGCTCCCCTGTTCTAAACATTTAATTCTGGCGTGATGGTTTCTTGGGCCGTGGTGGTACTACAGGCTCCACTTGCAGCTTGCTTGAATAGCCCTCCTTAAAGGCCTCACCGTGGATTTGTTGGGCTTCCTCCTCACGGAAGACACAGGCTAGGGCGCTAACCCATATTGCTCCCGGATGCTGTCTACATTCCGGCTGTCAACCGTCTCTCCAGTGGTCACCAAACTATTCCTGGTTGTCACATAGTCTATTCCTATGAGCCACTATGCATAGAATAACACCGACACTGTCCTCCATCCGTTCCCTCAAAGTACTCCTTCCATTTTCTCAACACACTGTTTTTGGTTAATAGAACATTTCCAGCCATCCTTCATCACCTTAACCTCTTGCTCATCCTTCCCATCTCAGTACCTGTCTAAACAATCGGTGCAGGTCCTTTTCTCCCTCCTTGGTGTCCAACCTTTCATACAACTTCTCATACTCTTTTCCTTAACCCTCACCACTGTTCTCTCCGCCTTACCCCTTATCTCTTTGTACTCCTCCCTACTTTCTTCATCTCTCTGGC